>NW_019949013.1:7186-12838 GCF_002910315.2 Salvelinus sp. IW2-2015
TATGCACAAATATTGATATAATAGCAGTCATATCAAAGTAAACTTAGCCACGCGATGACATGTTGTGTGGTCCTCTCACTAAGACTCGTTGGGAAACCATGCAGGTTATTAGGCTACAGATTAAATAAATTCACACTTCACAGGGAGGCCAGGAATGACCCAGGATCAGCGTTTAGGAGCAACTTCTCCCTACACCTAGAAAGGCAAKGATGAGCACTGAGTGATYATGATTACTACCATCATTGCAATGCTGCAGTTTTACACTGTGAAGCCTTGTGGCAAGTCTCTATTTTGCAATATGTATAACCCTTTTGTTTCAGAGTTACTGTGAACTCAGTCCAAAGGCCAGCAGATGGCGATATTGAGTAGTTTCATCTTGCCATCCAAAGGAAATGTATGCAGCCGTGTCCCCCGTGGACGGGTTCGTACATAAAACATTCTCCATTCAGGCTGCAAATGTGTCAATTTCCTCCTTAACTGGATTTAATGGCGAGAAGGAGGGAAAACATTTAGAAATATTCATACTTTAGTTATGAAACACAATTTTACTCCATCGTAGAGTAGTTAATGCTAGTCCTTGATGTTATGTATTGCGTTTAGCCAATCATGTTGCAGCAGTCTGTTCTTTTTTAATTGTATTGGCTGATTGCATCCAACTGAGGTGCATACACCACAACCTACTGTACTCCCTTGATACATTGATACAAAAAGAGAGACTTAAGATGGTGGTGGTGGGGGGGATTGCACTAGCAGCTAACCCTACACCCATTAAAACCTCACCACTATACCAACTAACCCTAAACACACTTAAATCTCACCACTATACCAGCTAGCCCTACACCCATTAAAACCTCACCACTATACCAACTAACCCTACACCCATTAAAACCTCACCACTATACCAACTAACCCTACACCCATTAAAACCTCACCCAAAACCTTTTAAAAATCCACTAACCCTAAACACAACTTAAATCTCACCACTATACCAGCTAACCCTAAACCCAATTAAACCTCACCACTATACCAACTAACCACACCCATTAAAACCTTCACCACTATACCAACTAACCCTACACCCATTAAACTCACCACTATACCAACTAACCCAACACCCATTAAAACCTCACCACTATACCAACTAACCCTACACCCCATTAAAACTCACCACTATACCAACTAACCCTCACCCATTAAAACCTCAACCACTATAACCACTAACCCTACACCCATTAAAATCTCACCACTAATACCAACTAACCCTACACCCATTAAACCTCACCACTATAACCAACTAACCCACACCCATTAAAACCTCACCACTATACCAACTAACCCTACACCCATTAAAATCTCACCACTATACCAACTTTGGCTACTCAGCATGGTGGTGGAAAATGGTGTTTCAGAAAGTACACACAGTTTCCCTGTTGTTTTTTTCTTCTGCCTTCTCGCCATTAAATCAAGTTACAGGGGAAGTTAAGCTAAAAGCCCACATTTCCCACGTGATTCCATACATTGAAACTAGTTAGGTGGAGTTCTCCTCCTCTCCCTACAGTGTAGAACTGGAGAGCTGCTCAAATGAGTCATGTGACGTGTCTTTGTGCGCGGCTCCATTGTCAGCAATTGAGAACCGTGAATTGTGGACAAATTACTAAATTTATTTAAAGGCTCTGGCCAGATTAGCAATTTTAATCAGAAATACTATATGTTTTAAATCAGGAAATGTGTACTTTCCACCTAAAACAATTGCGATTATTTTATATTATTATTGCATGTGGCCGACTGCAACAACAGGGTTGTTTACAATGTATGTAATCACTTTGGAAGTTTCGGATTTTAGGTAAACTTCCCCGTTTATATGGAGGAAATCTACAACTTCGCAGCCTGAATAGAGAATGTTTTATCTACGAACCGGTCAATGGGGATATTAGTGTATAGCGGGGATAAGCATTTCACTGTAGTCTACACCTGTTGTATTGGCACAATAACGTTTGATTTGATATGAGTAAAACGACTCAATATCGCCATTTGCCGGCCTTTGGGCTACTGTGAAGTATACATTGTCCACCCCTTTACTGTTTTTGTACTGTTACTATAATTTAAAGTTCCATTGAATCTATTGAAACTTTGCATGCTGTATTTTTTTTGTGTCTCAAACAAATTGGTTGTCAGGAAAGTGTTCTGGTACTTTGTTTACACACTAATCGTGTAGATTTATCGGAAATGTATAGGATGCGTTCGTAAATTCGCTCTGGCTATTTACTCTGATTTCAGAGCACTCTCGTCTGAGTTTTRCCAGAGCGCAGAATAACTGATGAATTTACAAAGCTCAACACCCGTTGAATATGGCTGGTGTCAGTAAACATCGGCAAAAAAGGGTAATTCAATTGTTGCCAGCAGCACAGTTACAATCACCAACCATCAGGATAAAACAGCCTAACCAGCTCTGCTAGGGCGAGTAAAATGGTCAGAGTGAGGGTTTCTCTCATTTGTGTCTGGAAGTAGCTAGCAAGCTAGCCAGTTAGCTTGGGCGCTTGACTGCCGTTGTTGAGTCAAAACGCTCGGATCAACCCTACTCCGCGAAACGCTTTGTGTTTAAGAACGCCCTGCGCGCACCCTGGCACTCGAGATTGAATTCACGAACACACCCAAAATCTACGTTGTGCGGGTTTCCGTAATCACGTGATATGACTTTTTACGCAACCCAGCATGGCCGCTACCTAGGAGTAGTCATGGTTCGATCATGACGCGATTTCCACGCAAAAGGAGGCGTTGTCCAACCGGCGGGTTCATTCTTACATTAAACCGGGGAATGAGATCGCACGACCCGTCCTTTTAACTTTACTTTGACGGAATTATTTTACTTTCTTGTGTGGTTTTAGCTCAGAGTTTAATATTATTTTATCAACATGATCAAGAACGGTCACCACTCATCGAATGAGCAGGGGATAGAGAGCGGTGCTACACCAGGGAGACTTGGCTTGGAGCCCAGAGAAGAGGAAACGCTCTGTCCGGGTGTGGTGTGATGGGTGGTAAGTCGTGTAGCTACGCCTACTATCCAGCTAGCTCGTTATATTAGCTACATGTACAACGTTGCCTAGCTCGAAAAGGGTTTATATCATTTTCGGTGGTCTGTTGTGTGCATAGTAACCTCAGTAATTGAAGTAGCTAGGTAACGTTAGCTAGGCTAGTAACTAACTCATAGCGTAGCTCTACCAACAATGTAACATTTTGGTTGATCAACTGTTGATTATAACCACTGAGCTAGATATAACGGCACATCGTTACACCAGCTTCAGCACAAACTGGCTAACTAGGTATTTTTGCTACTTTGTAAACATGAATTTGGTGCTGCCTGGCCAAACAAAAGTGTCTACTAATGTGATTATTTTGTGATTTCAATCACAAATGCTCCTAAAGTCAGAGAACTACAGTACCTACTAGTAGCTATACTGTTTCAGTTGCTACCTTTCTGAGAGAGGGGCTGTGAATGTGATCACAGCCTGCCAGTGTCGACAAACAGCCATTACGAACGGAATGATCTCAGCTAGACTTAAGTTTCTGTGCACATGGTTTGCTAAATGTGGTTTAGGTAGGATGTTACGTAACCTTAGCTGTTCACTTGATGTATGGATATTGGGCGGCAGTGGTAGCCTAGTGGTAAGGTGTTGGATCGAATCCCTGAGCTAACAAGGTGAACATCAGTCGTTCTGCCTCTGAACAAGGCAGTTATCCCACTGTTCCCCGGTTCTCCTTTGCACCCCAGTATCTCTACTTGCACATTCATCTTCTGCACATCTACCATTCCAGTGTTTAATTGCTGTATTGTAATTACTTCGCCACTATGGCCTATTTATTGCCTTACCTCCCTTATCTTACCTCATTTGCACTCACGATATATATATTTTTCTAATGTATTATTGACTGTATGTTTGTTTATTCCATGTGTAACGCTTTGTTGTATGTGTCGAACTGCTTTGCTTTATCTTGGCCAGGTCGCAGTTGTAAATGAAACTTGTTCTCAATAGCCTACCTGGTGAAATAAAATAAAAGTAAATAAAGGCCGGCATTGTAAATACGAATTCTTTTTTAACTGACTTTCCTAGTTAAATAAAGCTTACGGGGAAAAAAATATTTTTACAAATTATTGGAAATAGCTTGGTACAGTGTAGTTGCTGCTAGCTAACAATTAGCCTGGTCCCAAATCGGTTTGTGCGTTTGCCTGAGGAATTGCATTGTTATTGTCAAGCTAAACATGACAATTCCTTGAGGAGTTGGCAATGGAGCAGAAACAGACTGGCACCAGTCTAGTTTTCTACAGCCATAGACAATATCAGTTCTAGCTATGTGTATGGCTATAGCCTTTCTCTTATACAGCTGGCCTGTACAGTAGTTGGCTGGCAACGGTTGGTAGGCCGGAAGAACGGTTATTCATTTGTTGATTGATCTGAAAGTCACTGTTTTAGCTGCTTAGATATCAATTTCATGCTATAGAAATATATACAGACTAGCCCAAACTAATACCTGTTATTACTGTTATTACCCAACTGTATTTTACTAACTGTAAACATGATGACGAGCCCAGTGGGGCTAAGGCTATRCATGGCAGCACTACTGTATGTTCCAACGTTTGTTTTGTTGTCAGAGGACAATGTGCAGAGTGATATAGCTAGCTACCCAACCCGGTTGGCAAGGAAGTACGAAGTCCACCCTTATCAGTTGACCATAGCGTCACATCTCCTAGTGTGCGACATGTTTGTTTACATKTACGTCATTTAGCAGACCATCTTACCACATTGATGTTTGTTTCCCAAACAAAAACGTTGTTTACTTTCAGCAGTAGCTTGGTATTAGGTCAAGTCAACACCTGTTTTATTCGGCGCATGGGATAAATAACATTTGATTTGATTAGTAGCTAATAGGCCTTTATTCAAGTTTGTAGAATACATTAATGCCTGATAAGGCTCCTTCCTGGGTGACGTTTCCCCTACAGATCTAGGATCATCTCCCCAATCCTAACCTTAACCTTAATGGGGGAAATGCCCAAATGACCCAAGATCAGCGTCTACTCTCGGGGCACCTTCTTCCTCCCTTGATAAGGATGAGGTAGAAGCTCTGTGATCGATGCTGCTGTCTGCCAGGTGGAGAATGACCGGCAGTAACCTTTGTCTCACTATGGATTAGAGAGGAGTCAGGAGAGTAAGTCATTATCCAAGGCCAATAACACGCTCCGATGCCCTTGCTCTGGCTTGGTTCATACTTTACCTGGGTTATATTCATTAACTCAACTTGTCCCATAAAGAAATGTGCTTGTTTTGCTGCAAACCGCTACGGTGTGCACTAAATCAATAGGAAATACCACCCTGGCTTACTATCACTGATTCAACATGGCTGGATAGGGGAAAGTAAAGGATTCTACTACTTAGCTTTCACCTATTAACAGACACCAGATCAGTGATTAGGCTCTTTCGAAGAAGAAGAGGGAGGAGGAAGGAAGCATTCTGAGAGTACTCAAACAGGGCTAGTGTCTCACTCCCGCTCATCCACACCACCTAGTACCTACAGCCTGCATTGTGCTCATCCACCCCACCTAGTACCTACAGCCTGCATTGTGCTCATCCACCCCACCTAGTACCTACAGCCTGCATT
>NW_019949014.1:0-12838 GCF_002910315.2 Salvelinus sp. IW2-2015
ATATAACCAAAATAAATGTATTCTCAGTCTGCGGTCATTGAAGCTCCTTTCCCTTCGGCATTAAGTGCATTATAGACACAGGTAGGCTGGGCCTCAGCACATCACACGACCACTTTGCAATGAGCTGGAGCAGTATGCATTACAAAAAAAACAAAAACATATACTTAATCATTTGAAACCGAACGTTTTTTCTTCATATTAATGAGGCATGATCTAACCTTCCTTCAAAGTCAATTCTGACATAAAACATGGAGGCCATTATTTTAAAAAAAGATGTCCATATGCCATGAAATCAGTGGCCTATTCTGTCATGTTTCTATTGGTAACACCATCCTAGTCACGTTCGCAAAGCTGATTGTTGCATCTAAAAATTTTCTTTTTACATCTTTCAAAAATTTCTAATTAACATTTTAATCCGCCGTCCACATGAATCCGCCTGCATGTGCAGTGCATTTTTTGACAAAAGTTGTTTTCGGCTTACTGCATTATGCTACGAACATTCGCTCTAGTTTGCTTGCTGTACCGCATTGCTGCGCTTATTAATGTGAAAAAAATGATAGTTTATCAACCATTTCAGCTAAACATTCTGGATCTTTGCCATCAGACTCAATGCTTTTTAAGTTTTTATTATTATTTTATGTAGCTAGGCCTAACTGCGTTGTATGAATTTGTCCACAACTTCCCAGATACAACTGTCCCAGATACAAACTGTCCCAAGATACAACTGTCCCAAGATTACACACGACCCAGATTACAACTGGCCCAGATTACAACTGACCCAGATTACAACTGACCCAATTACAACCTGTCCCAGATGACAACTGTCCCAGATTAGGATTACATTGTACATTACATTTATTTTTCACAATAAAGGATAAACTGACCAATAGAATAGGTCCCACTGTTCTACTGTGATTAACATCGACTAGTGACTGTCTGCAGGTTCGTTACTCACTTTATTGTCTGAGGAAAAGAAATGTGTCAGTACTCTAACCCAATTTCTTTTCAAAAGTGCCACACGAATCCCGATAAGAAAGATGCTGCATTGCATCCTGGAGTGATTGCATCCTGGGAGTTGCATCCTGAGCTCCGCATCCTGGACTTGCATCCTGAGTTTGCATCCTGGAGTGCATCATGGAGTTGCATCATGGAGTTAGCATCATGGAGTTGAGCATCCTGAGCTACATCCTGGACTGCATCCTGGACTTGCCATCTGGAGCTGCATCCTGGAGTTGCATCCTGGAGTTGCATCCTGGACTTGCATCACTGGACTTGCATCCTGGACTTGCATCCTGGAGTTTGCATCATGGAGTGCCATCCTGGATTGCAGATCCTGGAGGTTGCATCTGGACTTGCATCCTGGACTTGCATCTGGTAGTTGCATCCTGGAGTTGCCATCCTGGAGTATGCAGCTTCTTGTTAGATGAAAACCATAACCTGAAGACCGACATAAATTTATTCTTCATTCTGAGCACCGTGGGTGGACGCCCTAATCTGGTTAAAGCACCCAATTGCATATTCCTACGGGAAACCCTGACAAACACACAGGACACACACACTCCCACAGTGATAAACATTCTCCACATACACTCCCAGTCTATATTCTCCATTTCATTTCAGACATGTCTATGGCAGCTACCAGATCTTTATATCAATGAAGCCTGAAGCCGCCATCTACCAGATCTTTATATAGACGAGGCTAACCACCCCCCCCTCCTCTAACCACACACCCCCTCCGCTAACCACACCCCCCCTCCTCTAACCACCCCTCCTCCTCTAACCACACCCCCTCCTCTAACTACACCCCCTTCATCTCAACCACACCCCTCTCATCAAACCACCACACCCCCTCTCTAACCACCCCCTCTAACCACCACACCCCTCCACTAACCAACCCCCCCTCCTCTAACCACACACCCCCTCTCTAACACCCCCCTCCTCTAACCACACCCCCTCCTCTAACCCTCCTCTCGAAACCACACCCCCCTCATCTAACCACACCCCCCTCAATCTGAACCAACACCCCCCCCTCCTCTAACCCACCCCCTCCTCTAACCACCCCCTCTAACCACCCTGCCTCCTCTTAACACACCGCCTCCTCTAGCCACACCCTCCGCTAATCAACACACCCCTCCTCTAACCACAGCGCGGGCGCTTGTCTAACGCACACCCCCTCGTCTAAACACCAACCTCTCCTCTTAACCACACCCTTCGCGAACCACCCCCTCCTCCTCCACTGTTACTACTATCCCCAGGACTCAGTCCACTGTACTGCTATCCCCTTACCAGACAGGAAACGGGGAGGAATACTAACAATTGAGACATTGACTATATCCACCCCAGTGAATACTGACAAAGCTGAAATTACCAAACATATGTGTGTGGTGTGGTGTTGTGTGTGTGTGTGTGTGTGTTGTGTTGTGTGTGTGGTGTGTGTGTGTGTGTGTGTGTGCGTGTGTTTGTGATGACCCTGATCATCTCTGTCGGCATATACAAGGAGGTTCAGATCAAATCTGTGTTGTATCACTGAGGCCCAGGCCAATCAAACACTGATATTGGGTCAAATGAGATATGGGGCTCTGTGATGCCCAAATAACAAAGGCTGCTCCGTCGCCCTCCAGAAGTACCGAACACTGACAGGACAAAGACAGACTCGAAGTGACAACAGGACAAGACATGGCTGACATGTCACACATAATACACACAACACACCTGTCTAAATTACTCTTCATTTCCACCATTCAAATCAATCAAATGTTATTGTTTGTATTATTTGTTTTTAATTACTTTTTTTTCTTGTTGTATCCAAAATATTTTATAAAACCCTTTTACATTCAGCAGATTGTTCACCAAGTGTCATTTCTCATAATCGTCAGATCAATTGACACAGGGTCCTGGTCCCAAATAACAGTATCTTCGTTATATTATTATCGTATAATCATCATCCTCAACTTTGGGATGAATCCGTTTCAATCCAGAGACTGAAATCCAATTCAGAAAAATTGAGAAATAAATTGCCCGATCTATATTCCGTGAGGATCAGATGACTGTCTAGAAAATTATGTTTATTCATATCCATATTCATATATTAACTCATATCCATATGCATATGCATGTTCATATCCATTTTCATATTCATATCCATTACTCATATCCATACTCATATCCATTATTCATATTCAATCCATACTCATATCCATACCCAATCCATACCCATATTCCATATTCATAGCCATGCTTTTCATATCCATACTCATATTCCCATATTCATTACCCATACTCACATTCATATCCAGACCCATATTTCATATCTATACCCATTACTCATATCCATATCCTACCCATACTCATATTATACCCAATACTCATATCTATACCATACTCATATCCATATCCATTACCATACTCATATCCAATCATACATATATTCATATCCATACGTCATATTTATATCCATACTCATAGCCATACTCATATCCATATTCAACATGCATTACTCATATCCAATTCACATGCATACTCATATCCATATCACAGGGCATTACTCATATCCATACTCGTATTTCCATACCCATATCCATATTCATATCCATACTTCATATCATATTCATACATACGCCATATCCCATATATATTATCAACTCATACTCGATACTCCATATCCATATCCATATCTATTACCTCATACCCATTAATCCATATTATATCCCAACTCAGAGTCCATATTTATATGCCATATTCATAGCCATATTCATATCCATATTCATATCTATACTCATATTCATATTCATATCCATACTCATATTCATATTCATATCCTACTCATATCCATATTCATATCCAATATTTCATATTCCATACGCAATCATATCTGATACTCATACCCAATATCCATACGCATATCCACATTCATATTCAGTATGGCAATCCATACTCATATCCATATTCATATCCAATATTCATATCTATACTCATATTTCATATTTCATATCCATACTCATACCATATTTCATATTCCCATATGCATATCCATATTCACGATCCATATTTCATACCAATTCATAGCTATTATTCATATCCATACTCATATCCATATTCATACCCATACTCATATCCATACTCATATCCATATGCATAGCCAAACTCAATTATCCAATATTCATATCCATACTCATATCCAGATATTGCAATCCAACTCATATCCATATTCAATCCCATACTACATATCTGTATCATACTCATACTCATATCCATATTCATATCTGATAGCTCAATATTCATAATCCATCATCATATCCAAACTCATATCCATATCATATCCATATAATATCCTATATTCAGCCACAGTCTCTGCCCACAACTACACACAGACATGTCCACACAACACTGGCTACAGATGATTCACACGCACACACACACAACCACCAATTCTTCAATTACTCACAACACCAAAATGTTCACTTGAGCACTTACTGAATGTATATTCACACACGGTGGGCTTCTGCCATCTGTTCATCAGCTTAATGACTGTGGGCTCCAGTGCTAGTTTACTGGTTAGGTCGTACTGACTGTGGTCTTCAGTACATTACTGGTAGGTCTACTGAACTTGAGGGGTCTCAGTGCTAGTTTACTGTTAGGTTCTACTGGACGTGTGGGCTCAGTTAGCTAGCGTTACTGTAGGTCTACTTGACTGTGGGGCTCGAGTGCGTAGTTACGTTAGGTTATACTGGACTGTGGGCTCATCTATACAGTAGGGATCTACTGACTGAGGTCTCAGTGGCGTGGTTACTGGAGTCTACTAGCTGTGGGCTCATGCTACGTTTACTGTAGTATACTGACTGGGCTCCAGTGCTAGTTACTGTAGGTTTATACTGACTGTGCTATGTTACTGTAGTTCTACGACTGTTGGGGCTCAGTAACTAGTTACTGTAGTCCTACTGACTGTGGTCTCAGTGCTAGTTACTGTAGTATACTGACTGTTGCGGCTTCCAGTCCGCTAGTTACTCGTATGTCTACTGACTGTGGGCTCCAGTGCTAGTTACTGTAGGACTACTGACTGTGCTCAGTGCTAGTTACTGAGGTTCTTTACTGACTGTGGGCTCAGTCTAGTTACGTAGGATCACACTGACTTATGGCTCAGTTAGCTAGTTACAGTAGGTCTACTGACTGTGGGCTCAGTGCTAGCTAATGTATCTCGCTCAGTGAGATCTAAGCACGGATGCCTGTCAGGGACCTGGAAGCTCTGAACCATTCGAACCCATCTTCTGCATACACACAGATCTGTTATTAATTTGATACTCTTTTGCGCAGATCATTGTCATGCACAGCAGGAAATGCAAATCTCTAATATTCAAGGTTAAAAAGGCTTCTAAAGTTTGTAATTTCCACTTAAAATGTCAGACTGGTTTGCCCTAAAATGAAAAATGTGTCAACCCCAACAAAATGTACATTCCTGAGGCTGCAGGATTATTTCCTACTGTGAGAACAGGGTCAAATGAAAAATACCTCATATGCACACTCTATAGTCCGCTCAAAACCACTCACAAATACCTGCCTCATTACAACGAGAGACAAACACTCCTGAATCTCTCACACATACTGTACCAATGAAAGACACCACACACACACACACCAGCACACCCAAAACACAAACACAGCTGCATGTTCTGTCTGTTTGTCTGTTTGTCTGTCACTCACCTAGCTGAGCCAGTCTGCATATCGATGGCACAGCCACGAAGCCGCCCAACATGGTAGACCCTAAGGCAAGCAGCGTCGTCACGGCTACCACAGCTGACGGGAGCACGGGTTTGATTGCTCCTTCTGTCCACAGAACATGTCCATGTCCCTTTAGCTCAGAGAGCTAACACAGTCCCAGAGCCCACTATCGTTTCACACAAAGACACAAACCTGTGACTACCCAGCTCAGAGAAAATCTGACCGTCTATGGCATTGTCTTGACTTCTTAGTCCAGCATGGAGACTCTGTAGAACATCAGTATGGAGACTCTGTTAGAACATCAGCATGGAGACTCTGTAGAACATCAGCATGGAGACTGCTGTCAGACACGTCAGCATGGAGAGCATAAACTCTGCTTAGAACATCAGCATGGAGACTCTGTAGAACTTCAGCATGAGACTCTGTAGAACATCCGCATGGAGACTCTGTAGAACATCAGCATGGAGACTCTGTAGAACATCAGCATGGAGACTCTGTAGAACATCAGCATGGAGACTCTGTAGAACATCACCTAGTCAACAACTAGCCATCCAACTGTATCACATCTCCTTCCAAGAGCTTTCTCTCTTTCTCTGAACTCTAATTAAGTCGTTCCCACACCGCGACAGCAGCCCCCTGGCCCCATCTGTCTATCCCCCGCCCTCTCTCCTCCTCCTCTCCTCTCCTTTCCTACCTCTCTCTCTCTGAAGCTCTGAAGGCCTTTTGAACTTGTGCAGCTGTGTGTGTGGCTGCTCACATGCTGCCCTGCACAGGGATGTACTGGGAAGAGGCCATTAATGCATTGTTCTGTTGTGGAGATTGAAGTCCAAATGGACACAAAGAGGAGAGGAGCAGGTCAGACGTGTATTCATCCTGGTGTGTGTACCAGACAGGGTCAATCTAGCCCACTTGGGAGTTAAGTGGGGTTAAGAGAAGAGTGACGTTGCAACACAAAAACCCCTACACAGGGGCTCCCGAGTGGTGCAGCAGTCTAAGACACTGCATCAAAGTGCTAGAGGCATCACTACAGACCCGGGTTCGATCCCGGGCTGTGTCGCAGCTGACCGCGACCGGGAGACCCACGAGGGGGCACACAATTTGCCCTTATGGTGGCGGGCCGGGTGCATGCACGCTGACTTCGGTCGCTAGCTATACGGTGTTTCCTCCGACACATTGGTGCGGCTGGTTTCCGGGTTAAGCGAGCACTGAGTCAAGAAGCATTGCGGCTTGACGGGGTCGTGTTTCGGAGGATGCCTTGGCTCTCGAACGTTGCCTCTTCCGAGTCCGTGCGGGAGTTGCAGTGATGGGACAAGACTGTAACTACCAATTGGGGAGTAAAACGGGTAAAATGTACAAAAATACAAATAAATACATAATAACACTTCTTAACAGGGGATCTGTGAGTGTGTTCATGAGATTGTAGGTAGGTACACTGTGCGTGCAGGTGAATGTTATGGTCCTGTTAGCATAAGTGGGCATGTCTTCGGTTAAATACAGAGAAAAGTGAGTCAGAATCTCAAAGCTGTTTTTTATCCCAGTCAATAGCATCTGGATTGGATCCCAGCTTCGAGCTTAGTGAAAACAAGTTAGATAGGACAATATGGCAATATGTTTTTCTGAATTTAGGCTTAGGGTTTGTGTGGTTTGATTAAAATGTGTGGTTAGAAAAATACACTGCACTTCCATCCACTCTAGCATGGCCAGACAGTGATGACTAGGCTTGGGTGGTATACCTCATTTACCGTATTTCAGGGTATTTTGAAGTACTGATGGTAGGATTGTCAATACCGTCATATTTTATACAGTATTTACCATAATATCGGGGTATTGGAAGTTACTGATGTAGGATTTTCAATACCGGTCAATTTGTATTCAGTATTTACGCCTATGATAATCGGGGTATCTCGAAGTACTGACCGATAATGATTTTCAATACCGTCACAATTTATTCAGTATTTACCGTATAATCAGGGTATTTCGAAGTACTGACGAATGAGTTTCAATACCGTCACATTTTATTCCATATTACCGATATCAGGTATTTCGAAGTACTGACGATATGATTTTTCAATAACCGTCACCATTTATTCAGTATTACCGTATATCAGGTATTCAAGTACTGACGATATGATTTCAATACCGTCACGATTTTATTCAGTATTACCGTATATCAGGGTATTTCGAAGTACTGACGATATGAGTTCAATACGTCACATTTTTATTCAGATTTACATATATCAGGGTATTTTGAAGTACTGACGATATGATTTTCAATACCGTCACATTTTATTCAGTATTTACCGTATATCAGGGTATTTCGAAGTACTGACGATATGATTTTCAATACCGTCACATTTTTATTCACAAAAATCAGTTCAGCCAGTCACATGGTATGCTTGTTAACAAAGAGCAGATGGAGCAAACTGACAATCCACTTTTTTAGCAGCACCAGAGAAGGGATCAGGTTATACTTGAAATTCAATACTCATGTTTTATGAATATCTTATAAGTTCACTATACAAGACGCTCCAAATAAATGTTTCTCCAGCTCTGGGATCCAGCTATGAATTTAGTTCGCTAACATACTAGCTATAATGTTAGGTGGCTAGCTTGCAATAACAAGGTTCTTGGTTACAGCAGAGACAAACACCTTTTGTTTAACTTTCTGTCGTTGCAATTAGTTTAAATTCGCTAGTACTTTGTTATTATTTGTTAGCATACAACAGTGCATTTGGAAAGTATTCAGACCCCTTTACTTTTTCCACATTTTGGTACGTTACAGCCTTATTTTAGAATTTATTCAATTGTTTTTTTCCTCATCAATCTACACACAATACCCCATAATGATGAAGCAAAAACAGGATTTTAGACATGTTTTGCTCTTTTATAAAACAATAAAAAAAAAAATAATCACATTTACACAAGTATTTGGACCACTACAGACAATTCCTTCGACATCATGGCTTGTTTTTTGCTCTGACATGTACTGTCAACTGCGGGACCTTATATAGACAGGTGTGTGCCTTTCCAAATCATGTCCAATCAATTGAATTTACCCCAGGTGGACTCCAATCAAGTTTTAGAAACATCTCAAGGATGATCAATGGAAACAGGATGCACCTGAGCTCAATTTCGAGTCTCATAGCAAAGGGTCTGAATCCTCTTGTAAGTAAGGTATTTCTGTTTTTTCTTGTTAAAACATTTGCAAATGTTTCTTTGTCAATATGGTGTATTGTGTGTAGATTGCTGAGGAAAATAATTTATTTAATCAATTTTAGAATAAGGCCGTAACGTAACAAAATGTGGGAAAAGTCAAGGGGTCTGAATACTTTCCGAAGGCACTGTATATACTGTAAATAAAAATGTATCTTTAAAAATGTTTTACGTTTGGAAAGAAATAGAGGCCCTTGTGTGCCCTGCCGGTAATACCATATACCCCGTTATGGTACATGATCAGAAGGGGGTAGCTGCAGCCCAATATGGCGACCGGAGTATGGGCAAGCGGGTGTGTCGTAAGGAAAGAAGTGGGTGTGTCAAAAGGAGTGGGTGTGTCGAAAGGAGTGGGTGTGTCGAAAGGAATGTAGTGGGCGTGTTGAAAGGAGTGGGTGTGTCAAAATGAAAGGAGTGGGTGTGTCAAAAGGAAAGGAGTGGGTGTGTGGAAAGGAGTGGGTGTGTCAAAATGAAAGGAGTGGGTGTGTCAAAATGAAAGGAGTGGGTGTGTCAAAATGAAAGGAGTGAGTGTGTCAAAATGAAAGGAGTGGGTGTGTCAAAAAGGAAAGGAGTGGGTGTGTCAAAATGAAAGGAGTGGGTGTGTCAAAATGAAAGGAGTGGGTGTGTCAAAATGAAAGGAGTGGGTGTGTCAAAATGAACAGGAGTGGGTGTGGTCCAAAATGAACAGGAGTGGGTGTGGGTTGAAAAACGCTCTGGCTAAATCAGTACTGACGGTTTTTGATTGAGCTGTGTTTTTTCTTCAAGCCAGTTTCTTTCCACACAACTACCGTCCGCGTGAGAAGTTTTGGACTTCTGCTTTTGAAGCGCAAATGAATGAGTCTGAAGTCCATATATCACTGGTCAGGTTTACAAAAATCATTGTTCAAATTTTTCAGTTTGTTACACACTTACTTCTTTTTTTTTAGTACATGATGATGGGAGTACTGTTGCTTGTATGTGTTGCAGCCCTAAGTAGGTTACAACAACATTAGGAAACACGCTCGCTCTTTTCCCCGGACATGACCAGGTGACATCCAAAGGTGAAAGCTACGATCGCCCTTAATGAATGTAAGCTTGTTAATCCAGTTCAATCAGTGTAGATAAGATCGTCGCCACCGGTTCGGCATCCTAGTCAGATCCACCAAATATTTTTGGCCAGTAGCGTGCCAGTAGCTAAGACGTGGCTGATTCATCTTCACTAGGCGCTCAGCAGAATCGTATATGTTCTGACGATTGAAAGACAAATGGTCGCAAGTTTAGTCAAGCACAGCCGCCAATGCAAACGTAGACATAGGACATTCCGCTATAACACCTGAGTGTGCTCATGCAGCAAGGGAGTAATAATGCCTTGACTGATTCATTTGTAAACTACAAGCCTTTCTGTTGGGATTGAAAACAAGTCACTTAAGTCGCAAACTGTAAAAAAATGAATTATTAGCTTATTCGGATTTTTTGGGAAAAACGCTTCAGTGCTAACTTGTAACGAACAAAAAACAGCAGGATAGAAAGTAGTGTAGAAAAGGTAATAGTGGCTATTTTTTTTTAAATAATATAAATCTTTGAGAACTAACGAATCATCAACATAAAACGAATAGGCAGTCGGGGCGAGAAGTGAAAATTCTGCAGTGGAACAAAAACATTAGGATACAAGCTTCCGTATATTGAGGTGCAACCCACTTTTGCCCTCAGAACAGCCTGAATTCGTCAATGCATGGCCTCTACAAGATGTCAAAGGCGTTCCACAGGGATGCTGGCCCATGTTGACTCCAATGCTTCCCACAGTTGTGGCTGGATGTCCTTTGAGGGGTGGATCATTTTTGATACACACATGGGAAACTGTTGAGTGTGAAAAACCAGCACAATTGCAGTTCTTGACCACAAAGGCACTTAAAATATGTTTCCTTGCCCATTTACCCATGAATGGCATGTTATACACAATCCATGTGTCAAGTTGTCTCCAGGCTTAAAAATCCTTCTTTAACCTGTCTCCTCCCATTCATCTACATTGATTGAAGTGGATCTAACAAGTGACATCAGTAAGGGATCATAGCTTTCAAACTGGGATTCACCTGGTCAGTCCTATGCCATGGGAAGACTATATTTTGTTATTATGTTTGAGCCTGCATGAAAAGTGAATAGAATTGCAGGAAATTAGCTTTAAAAACCTGAAACGTTTTCTCTCAGCTACATGGCAAAATGTGTAGAAATGCAGAGGACATTGTGCTTTAAAACCGCAAAAAGTTCTTCACAGCTACATGGAAAAAATTTATGTACTTAACCAGCTCTGGTACAGGGGCTCCCTGAGAAGGCTATACCAGCCTACACATCAAAAGAAGAGAGAGCGAGAGAGAGAGAGAGAGAGAAGAGAGAGAGAGAGAGAGAGGAGAGAGAGAGAGAGAGAGAGAGAGAGAGAGAGAGAGCGAGAGAGAGAGAGAGAGAGAGAGAGAGAGAGAGAGAGAGAGAGAGAAGAGAGAGAGAGAGAGAGAGAGAAAGAGAGAAAGAGAGAAAGAGAAGAAGAAAGAAAGAAAAGAAAAGAAAGAAGAAAGAAAGAAAGAAAGAGAAAGAGAGAGAAAGAAAGAAAGAAAGAAGAAAGAAAGAAAGAGAGAGAGAGAGAGAGAGAGAGAAAGAAAGAGAGAGAGAGAGAGAGAGAGAGAGAGAGAAAGAAAGAAAGAAGAAAAGAAGAAAGAAAGAAAGAAAGAGAAAGCAAAGAAAGAAAGAAAGAAAGAAAGAAGAGAAAGAGAAAAGAAAGACCGAAAAGAAAGAAAGAAAGAAAGAAAGAAAGAAAGAAAGAAAGAAAGAAAGAAAGAAAGAAAGAAAGAAAGAAAGAAACAGAGAGATAGGATGTGTGATTATTAGTGTAGTGCTCAAGCACTCCAATATTCCCTCAACTATTTTACTCTTCCCCCTCTGTAGGAGCAGAGCTGGGCTTCCATGTCAAACGGTCTGATCTCCCAGACTTCACAGGGAACAGAAGAGTGGAGACTTAAGCAGCTCTTTACTTTAGCAGAGAGTTCTGGCTCTGGGGATTGCGTAATGTGAGATCAATTTGACCAAGCTTCTGGTGGCTTCAACTAACAAGAGTTGGGTTTATTTACTAAAGTAACAGTCACAGTAAATGAATACACTCATACAGTATATGTACACACACACACACACAGACAAGCCCAGTGAAAAAAATCATAAAAATACACAAACACATACCTGATACCATCAGCTCCTCAACACGTAATATCCCATAATGCATAGCTTCTGTAGCTCTGATGCCCTTGAGAATCCAACCCTGTCAAAACTGAGCCTCCAACCCTGTAAGTCATTAACGATACTATAAAAATTGTAATAAATAAAAACATGGGCTTAACAAATAAACAGAGACCAACTGAACACAGAGACAGATACCTGATCTTTGAAATACTATATACTTGCAAACCACAAATGATTTGGCTGAGGATTGTTCCAGGGGTGAGTCTAGCGGAATAATGAATAAAACAGGCAAATAGAGTGAAGAGAATGACAGAAGGTATGGAGAAGATGTTAGCTCAGGGTGAAAGAGAGAGAGGGGGAGCGAGAGAGAGAGGGAGAGAGAGAAATAAAGAGAGAGAAAGAAAGAGAGACAGAGAGATAGAGAGAGCGAGCGAGAGAGAAAGAGAGAGAAAGAGAGAGAGAGAGGAGAGAGAGAGAGCGAGTGAGCGGGCAAGAGAGAGCTGAGATTCCTCATCATCATCATCAGGAGAGGAAAGGCAGGAAGAAAAACACATTTTACTTGAAAAAGCCATTTCCTCCATGTGGAGGGGATTAACAGCAGTGTGCCACACAAACACAATTAGAAATAGAACCCAGAGATAACACACAATATTTCTCTCTCTCTATCTCTCTTTCTCTCTCCCTTGCGCTCTCTGACTCTTTCTCTCTCTCT
>NW_019949014.1:13669-15602 GCF_002910315.2 Salvelinus sp. IW2-2015
AAAATAAGCAAAGGGAAACGACAGTCCATCATTACTTTAAGACATGAAGGTCAGTCAATAAGGAAAATTTCAAGAAAGTTTCTTCAAGTGCAGTCGCAAAAACCATCAAGCGCTTTGATGAAACTGGCTCTCATGAGGACCGGGAAGACCCAGAGTTYCCTCTGCTGCAGAGGACAAGTTCATTAGCAGCCTCAGAAATTGGCTATTAACTGCACCTCAGATTGCAGCCCAAATAAATGCTTCGCAAAATTCAAGTAACAGACACATCTCAACATCAACTGTTAAAATGAGACTGCGTGAATCAGGCCTTCATGGTTGAATTACTGCAAAYAAAKCACTACTAAAGGACACCAATAAGAAGAAGAGACTTGATTTTTTATARATTTTTTTATTTTGTTTCAACCCCTTTTTCTTCCCAATTTCGTGGCATCCAATTGGTAGTTACAGTCTTTTCTCATCGCTGCAACTCCCGTACGGACTCGGGAGAGGCGAAGGTCGAGAGCCGTGCGTCCTCCTCAACACAACCCAACCAAGCCGCACTGCTTCTTGACACAATGCCCACTTAACCCGGAAGCCAGCCGCACCAATGTGTCGGAGGAAACACCGTGCACATGGTGACCGTGTCAGCGTGCATTGCGCCCGGCCCGCCACAAGAGCCGCTAGTGCGCGATGGGACAAGGACATCCCTGCCGGCCAAACCCTCCCCTAARCCGGACGACACTGGGCCAATTGTGCGCCGCCCTTGGGTCTCCAGTTCGCGGACGGTTGCGACAGAGCCTGGACTCAAACCCAGAATCTCTAGTGGCACAGCTAGCACTGCGATGCAGTGCCTTAGACCACTGCGCCTCTCAGGAGGCCCTAAGAAGAAGAGACTTGCTTAGGCCAAGAAACACGAGCAATGGACATTAGACATATGGAAATCTGTCCTTTGGTCTGATGAGTCCAAATTTGAGATTTTTGGTTCCAACCCTTGTGTCTTTGTGAGATGCAGAGTAGGTGAACGGATGATTTCTGCATGTATGGTTCCCACCGTGAAGCATGGAGGAGGAGGTGTGATGGTGTGGGGGTGCTTTGCTAGTGACACTGTCTGTGATTTACTTAGAATTCAAGGCACACTTAACCAGCATGGCTACCACAGCATTCTGAAGCAATACACCATCCCATCTGGTTTGCGCTTAGTGGTGCTATCAATTGTTTTTCAACAGGACAATGACCCAAAGCACATCTCCAGACTGTGTACGGGCTATTTGACCAAGAAGGAGAGTGATMGAGTGCTGCATCAGATGACTTGGCCTCCACAATCCCCCAACCTCAACCCAATGGAGATGGTTTGGGATGAGAGTGAAGGAAAAGCAGCCAACAAGTTCTCAGCATTTGTGGGAACTCCTTCAAGATTGTTGGAAAAGCATTCCAGGTGACTACCTCATGAAGCTGGTTGAGAGAATGACAAGAGTGTGCAAAGCTGTCATCAAGGCACAGGGTGGCTACTTTGAAGAATCTGAAATTTGTTTAACACTTTTTTTGGTTCCTACATGATTCCACATGTGTTATTTCATAGTTTTTATGCCTTCAGACTCATGATCCTCAGACCTCTTTTCCTTCGCCCCATCGTCCCACAACACCGTTGTTGCTGGTTCCCCAATTCCCCCAAGTGTGGTGTAATCCAACCCCAGCCCCTGCACCCCCCACCCCCCCTGCACCCCCACCCCCCCACAGCCAGTGTAGCACAGACCGTTTCAAGCAATTAACCCCTGGGATCACAGTGATCCAGAAACACACACATTTCCATTAGGAAGAAAAAGGGGACAAACTCATTCAAACATTTAACCACAGCACGGTCACTAACACTTCTTTATCACCAAGAAAAAGAAGAAAACACCTCCCGGACGCCTTCTTCAATCCTTCCCGCCTCCGTCTTTGCCTACATCTTCTT
>NW_019949015.1:0-12829 GCF_002910315.2 Salvelinus sp. IW2-2015
GAGAGGGGGAGGGGGAGAGAGAGAGGGGGGAGGGGGAGAGAGAGGGAGAGAAATAGAGAGCGTGATATCAAACACTCACTTATGTATTTTCAGCCCAGAGAAACTGTGGTCCATGTATTTTCTACCCTGCATATGAGATGTCTGTCCTACAGCGTTTCCACCCTTTAGCTGTGTCTATCTGTATAATAACAATTAATATTCATCCCTCTCTTCCCTCCCCCCAACATTCCTCTCTGCTCATCAGAACTCAGCTGTTACTTGGCAACATGGTCCCAGCTGGTCGTTACCACGGCAACGCAATGCAGGCAATGTTGTGTGAGGATGGTGACACATCCTCGCTAAGACGGCGCATTCCCCAGTTTGTGTGTGAATTATGTGTTAGTGTTTGTTAAAGGGCTCTGTTTTTTCATATTTCATATCCTGCCATATACACCTGTATTCAATCAAATCAAATGGTGGGAGAGGCTYACCATACACAATCCTGACTTAAATAAGGATCGGACCCAATTTATTTCAARTTTCMCCTAAAATGACATACCCAAATCTAACTGGCTGTAGCTCAGGACCTGAAGCAAGGATATGCATATTCTTGATACCATTTGAAAGGAAACACTTTMAAGTTTGTGGAAATGTGAAATGAATGTAGGAGAATATAACACATTAGATCTGGTAAAAGATAATACAATGAAAAAAACATGCACATTTTTTTTAAACTTTTTTTTTTTAAACAATCTATGAAATGCAATAGAAAGGCCATAATGTATTATTCCAGCCCAGGTGCAATTTAGATTTTGGCCACTAGATGGCAGCAGTATATGTGCAAATTTTTWGACTGATACAATGAACCATTGCATATCTGTTAAACATTTTGCATCAGGACTGCCCAAATGTGCCTAAATGGTTCATTGATGCATTTTCAAGTTCATAATTGTGCGTTCTCTTCAAACAATAGCATGGTATTCTGTCACTGTAATAGCTACTGTAAATTGGACAGTGCAGTTACAGTAACAATAATTTTTTTGTTACTTACAACCTCATGCTAATCTCATTAGTCTACGTTAGCTCAACCGTCCCGCGGGGAGCCGCGATGCGATGTCCTCCTACGAGCAGGACGTTACAAGGGATGTCTGTGTCTTACCAGAGACCAGGGGAGCAGAAAAGGAGGAGGGAGCTCTCCAACAGGCAGGGGGAAAGAATGCGGAGGGAGGAGGACTATCCAAACAGCTTAAGGGAGAGGAAAGATGGGGTCTGCGCAAGAACATTGCAGGGGGGGAAGAGGGGCGGGAGATGGTTGCGCCGAACGAGCAGGGGGGAAGGAGTGGAAGTCTCCAACGGCAGGATGGATATGTCTCCAAACAGCGGCACAAAATCGACGTCGTCCCAACAGCAACGTCTCCAACAGCAGGGAATGGGATGTCGTTCCGAGAACCAGCAGCGCGTCTCCAACAGCAGGACGTGGATGTCTTCTCAAGCAGCCAGGTATGGATGTCTCGCGAAACAGGACAGGGATGCGAATGGTCTAGCCAACAGGCAAGAGAGCGGAGCGTCCAACAGGCAGCGCGATGGATGTCGGTCGCTTAGAGAGCAGGAGTGGAGTGTGCGTCCAACAGGCAGGGAGTGGAATGGTCTCACGGGGAAGAGCAAAACGATGGCTCCGAACAGGCACGAAGGATTGGTCTCCAGACGAGACGAGGAGAGGATGTCTCCAGAGCAGCAGGAAGATATGTCTCCAGACCAGCAAGGAAGATGTCGGGCCAACGGAGCAGGGAAGGGGATGTCTCCAAACAGCAGGAAAGGACGATCGGTCTGCAAACATTCAGGACTCTGCGCAACAGAGCAAGGACGGGGCGTCCAACAGCAGGATTCTACCAGAGAGCAGGGGCAGGACTGGAGTCTCCACAGAGGACGTGCTTCAGACAGGCAGGACGGTTCTCCAAACAGCAGAGCAGGGGCGTCTCCAGGGAACAAGGCAGGACGTCTCCAAACAGAGACAGGATGTCTCCAACACCAGGGAGTCTTCCAACAGCGGATTTCTCCAAAACAGCAGGATGTCTTCCAACAGCTAGGATGCTCTTCCAACAGCAGGACGTCTCCAACATGCAGGATGGCTCCAACAGCAGCGATTCTCCAACAGCAGTGATGTCTCTCAACAGCAGTGACGTCTCCAACAGCCAGGGGAGAAGGGGACGAGGGCGTCGTACCAAACGAGGCGGAGACGTCTCACAGACCAGCGGGACGGGTGCTCCAGAGGCGAGGGAAAGCAGGAATGTCTGCGCAACGGGAGCGCAGGGACGGACGGTCGTGCGCAAGCGGGGAGCAGGACGTCGTGCCAAACGAGAAGCAAGGAACGTCACCGAGAGTGCAGCCAGGGGAGACTGTATCGTGGGCCAAACAGGCAGAACGTCGTCCAACAAGGGCGGAGGGCGACGTGCGGGTTCCAAAGCAGGGGGGGGGAGCGACGTCGTCCAAGACAGCAGAAGACGATCGTCCAGACAGCCAGCGACGATCGGGTCCAAGACAGCAGGGAGATGTCTCCGAGACAAGAGGAGAGAGGCGAGGGGAGGGGGGGTGGGGGGGACGGACGAGACTAGACGTTCTCCAAGGCGGTGTGAGAGCGAGGGACGTCGGTTCGCAAACAGCAGGAATGGTGTCGCGGAGACAGCAGGAACGGCTGTCAACAGGCAAGGACGTCTCCGAAACGAGCAGGACGTTCTGCCAACAGCAGGAGCGTCTGCGCAACAGCAGGAACGTCTCACAGAACAGCGGACGTCTCCAGACAGCAGGACTCTTCTGTATCTAAGCTATACTGCTATGGTCGATCAGGGTTGGGGTCGTCTAAACGCTTACTGCATTTATTTCCTGTTTCCTGTATGTACTCCCTCCATGCCAGAGGGTGGGGTAGGATTAGACGTAGAATATATGGAGGTTAGTATTAGACGTAAATTAATAAGGTAAGGAGTTAGACGTAACATAATGGAGGCTAGGCATTAGACGTAAAAATTATGGAGTAGGATTAGACGTTAAATATTGGAGGTAGCGATATACCAGTTAAATATTTATTGCCGAATTGTAGGGCTTAACGTAAATTATGGAGGTCAAGGAATTAGAACTGTAAATAATGGATACAATAGGATTAGACGTAATAATTGGAGGTTAGGGTATTGGAGACGTAGGAGGAAGGTAATGGGAGTAGGAGTAGACTGTAAATAATGGGAGGTAGGAGTTAGACGTAAATTGAGAGATGGAGGTGAGGATAGACGTAAGGAGTAATGGAGGGTAGGGATTTAAGACGTAGAAGAGTAATGGAGGTAGATTAGACGTAAATAATGGAGGTAGGATTAGGACCGTAGAGATAGATGGAGGTAGGATTAGACGTACAATAATGAGAGGGTAGGATGTGAGACGTAAATAATTGGAGTAGGGTTAGGGACGTAAGGTGAGATGGAGGCTAGGATTATGACGTAAAATTATGGAGGGTAGGGTTAGAGCGTCAAAAATAGGGAGGTAGGATGTAGACGTAAAGTAATGGGAGGTTGAGGATTTAGACACGATAAATAATTGGAGGTAGAAGGTGTAGGACGTAGATAATGGAGGGGTAGGATAGTAGATGTGAGAATGATGGAGTAGAGGATTAGAGCGTAAATGATGGCGAGGAGGATTGGGACGTAAATAATGGAGGTAGGATTTGACGTAGAATGAATGGAGTAGGGATTAGACGTAAAGTAAGTGAGGAGGATTAGACGTAGTTAAGTGATGGAGGTAGGGAATGGTAGACGCTGAGAAGGGGGGAGAGGAGTGGTGGAGGGGCTGAGGATTGAGACGTGAAATGTGGAGGGTAGGAGTAGACGTAAATGATGTGAGATAGGGCGTTTAGACAGTGAATATTGAATGCGAGGTAGGATTAGACGTTAAATAGGAATGGAGGTGAGATTGAGACGGTAAATAAATGGAGTGGATGATTGAGACGTAAATCAGATGGAGGGGTAGGGATGTAAGACATAGGAAGTGGGAGATGGAGAAGGTAGGATTAGGACGTACAAAGTAATGGAGGTAAGGATTAGACGTAAATAGAATGGAAGTAGGATTGAGACGTAAATAATGGGGAGGTAGAGTAGAGCGTAAATGAATTGCGAGGTAGGCATAAGACGAGTTTAAATAATGGAGGATGAGGATTGAGGAGGGTGAGAGATGGTGGAGGGGTGAGGATTAGGAGGCAGTAAGAATTGATGGAAGGGGGAGGGGTGGGATTAGACGCGTAGGAATGATGGAAAGGTGGGTAGGAGTTAGAGGCGTAAAGTAAGTGGAGGTAGGAGAATTAGGCACGTTAAGATGGGAGTGCCCGAGTGGGTTAGGGGTGAGATGTAGACGTAAATAAATGGAGGTAGGGATTTAGGACGGTAAGATGAAGTGGGAGGGGGTAGTGTTAGGGGGATTAGAGGCGGTAAGGAAATGATAATCGATGTAGGTATTAGATGTAAACACATGCGAGCGTATGAGTAGATGTAAAACTAATGGAAGTAGGAATAGAAGGCGTAGAATCAATGGCAGGTAGTCGATTAGATGTAAAAGAGTGGGTAGGAATTAGACGTTAAATAATGGAATGTAGGATTAGACGTAAATAATGGAGTAGGATTAATGTGTAAATAATGGAGCTAGGATTAAGTAAATAATGGAGGGATAGGATTAGACGTAAATAATGGAGGTAGGATTTAGACGTGAAATAATGGAGGTAGGATTAGATGTTAGGGAAAATAGGATGGAGGTAGTTTTATAGACGTAAAGTAATTTAGGTAGGATTAGAGCGTAAATAAGTGAGGTAGAGGTTAGTACGTAAATAATGGAGGTGGAGGATTAGATGCTAGAATAATGGAGTAGGTTTAAGACGTGTAAATAATGGAGTAGGATTAGACGTAAAAGATGGAGGTGAGATTGAGATGGATGCTTGAAGCGTAGAGGAAGAGAGGGAATAGGGGAAGGAGGAGGAAAGGCAAGTGAGCTGAAAGCAGAGAGGGTTGAGGGTGTTGGGACGAACAGTGGGGGGGGAACTCAGAGTAGGGGAGCGGGGAAGAGAACGCAAGAGGAAAGGGGGGGGGCCGGGGAAGGGGGGGAGGAGAGGGAGGCGTCGGGAGAAGGAGGAAGAAAGAAGGAAGAGAGAGGACCAAGGAAAAGGATACAGACAGAGAAAGTAAAGAGAGAGAAGAAGAGGGAGGGAGCGAGGAGAAAAGAGGGAAGAGAAGAGGAAGGAAGGAACTAAGGAAGAGTAGAAGAAAGCCGAAGGATGGAGGAAATGCGAGGGGGACAAAAGAAGGATAAAGAACGGAAGAGGTAGGCGGAAGGGTAGAGAAGAATAGAGGGGGAGGATAAGGGAAGAGAAGAACATGAAAAGAGAGATGATAGAAGAAGAGGAGGTTGGAAGGAAGGAGCAAAGAAGAGAAAGAGAGAGAGGAGTAGAAGAGGGCGGAAGAAGGGGCGAGGAGAAGAAAAGGAGGAAGGAGGCGAAGAGGAGGCGGGGGGAGAAGCGAAAAGAGAGGAAGGAAGAGAACAGATAGAGAAGAAGGAGAGAAAAGAGAGAGAGGAGAGCAGGGGAGGTGAAGAGGGAGAGGTAGAAGGGGAAAAGAGGGAGCGGAACGAGAACGAGAGAGGAGGCTGGGATGAAGAGGAGGTAGGAGGGACGAGGGGAGGAGGAAGAGGGGAGAGAAGAGAACAGAGAGAGAGGAGGAGAGAGAGAGGGACGAGGGAGGAGTAAAAGAGAAAGACGGCGAGAGGAAGGAGGAGAGAGGTAGGGAGTGATGAGGGAGGGAGAGAGAGGGAGTAGGAGAGGGAGGGGGGAGGTGGGGAAACGAAGAAGAAGAGGAGGGAGGAGGGGAGAAGAGAAAAAGAGAAGGAAGTTAGAGCAAAGGAGGGGAAAACATGGGTAGAGGGCAAGAGAGAAAAGAGAAAAGGAAGAGAAAAAGTGGAGGGGAGAGGAGGAGGAAGGGGAGAGAAGAGGGAGGGAGAAAGCGAAAAGAGGATAAGAAGAAAAGGAAAAGAGAAAAGGAGGATAGAGAAGAGTGGAAGAAGAAAGCAGAAGAAGGAGAAAAAGAGAAAGAAAGAGAAAGGGAACAGAACAGGGAAGAGAACGGAGAAAGGGAGGGAGAAACCAGAAAAGGAGAGGAAAGGGAGGTGAAGGAGAGGAGGAGGGAGAAAGAGGGGAGGAGAGAAGAGAAAGGAGGAGGAGAGGAGGGAGAAAGGAGGGGAAGAAGAAGAGAGAGAAAGAAAAGAGAAGGCAGAGGGGGAAAGGGGGAAGAAGAGAGTTAGGGGGAAGGAGAAAGGGAGATGAAAGAAAGAAGGGGAGAGAGAGAGAGAGAGAAGCGGGGCGGAAGGACAGAAGAGGGGAAACAAGACAAGGTTGGGGGGAGCAAGGAGGGGAGTTAGGGGGAGGGGAGGCGATGGGGCGGGGAGGAGAGATGTGGAAGGGAGAAGAGAGAGCAGGGAAGGAGAGGGGGGAGGGGAGGACTGGGAGTAGGAAGAGAAAAGAAAGGAGAAGATAAAAGAAGGTTTGGGAGGGAGAAAGGCGAGAAAAGGGGAAAAGAAAAAGGGGAGAGGAGGGAGGGAGGAGGGGAGGGAGCGGGGCGGGAAGAAATAAGAAGGGGTGGAAGGGGAGGGGCGGAAGAAGAAAGAAGGAGAAGAGAGGAGAAGAAGAGACAGAGGGGGAGAAAGAAAGAAAGAGAAGAGAAGGAGGAGAAGAGAAGAGAAGAGAAGAAGGGAGGAAGGAAGAGAAAGGAGGAGGGAAAAAAAAAAAAAAGGGAGGTAGGAGAAGAAAAAAAAAAAGGAAAAATAAAAAATAATAGTGATCTAAAAAAAAAAAAACAAAAAAGAAAAAACAAAACAAAAAAGAAAAAAGAAACGAAAATTCCGAAGCAGACAAAAAGAAAAGAAAAAAATCGAATGTAAAACAGAAAAAAGCAAGAGAAAGAAGAGCAGGAAACAAAAAAGATAAATAAATAAAAAAACAGAAAGAGCAAGAAAGCGAATATAAATAAAATATAGAAGAAAACGACAGATAAAGGAAATCAAGGAACAAATAAAATAATCAAAAGAAGAAGAAGAAAAAACGAAAGCATAGGTAAGAAAGGGAATGAAAAAAGAAAAGATGAACAGAAAGAGAGGAGGAAAAAAAAGAAAATGGAAACAAAGAAGGAGAACGAGGAGAAGAAAACGGAGAAAAAATGGAAGAAAGAAAGGAGGAAAAAAGAGGAAAGGAGAAAGAGTAAAGAGAAGAAAAAGAGAAGAAAGGAGAGAAGAAGAGAAAAAAAAAGAGAAGATACGCAGAAATGGAGAGAGGGAGGGAAGGAGAAAAAAGGGGAGAGGGAGAACGAAGAAACGAAAAAGAAGAAGATACAAAGAGGAAACGAGAGAGAACAGAAGAGAGAGGAGGTAGAGGGAGAAAAAAGAGAGAAGGAGGAAGAAAAGAAGAAAGCGCTAAGAGAAGAAGAAAATAGGGGAGAGGAAAGGAAGAAACTAGCGAGCAACAGCGAGGAGAAAAAGAAAGCTAAAGGGAGGGTGAGCGGGAGAAAAGAAGTCAGAGAAGAGAAGAAAGACGGAGGGAAAGAGAAAGGAGAAACCTAAATGCTTGCTCTATCGTCATTGACCTGCAAGTGCGCTAATCCTGACTAGCGTAAACTTTCACTACTAGTATTTTTTGCGTAAATTATCGCGTGCTATGCTCACTAAGCACAATCTCTTTTACATTTATACAGATAAAGTGTTTATTCTAGTTCAATTCTGCCACGGATAAGATTACTAATAGTAACTTCTATTTGTGCATCACATATTCCAAGCTACCCCAAAACGGACAGAGCTCGATCTATCTTTTTACCTACCACTCTCTTCATCCTCAATATGTTACCTTTATAGTCTCACCTCTATCCGAATTACAAGAGGCAGAAGAGAAAGAAAAGGGTAGGGAGGAAGAAAAACAGAGGAGAGAAAGGGAGAGGAAGAGAGGGGAGTGGGAGGAGAGCAGGAGGAGTCAGTCAGCAGGGATATTAAAAAAAAAAATAAAAAAAAATAAAATAAAAGATATAAAAAAAAAATAAATTATAAACATTTAAAAAGAGATAAAAAATAAAAAAATGAAAAAAGAAATACGTGCATAAAAATAAAAAAAACACAATAAAAAAAACAGAATTAAAAAAGGGGGGGGGAGTGGGGGGGGGGGGTGGGGGGGCGGGGTGGAGGGGGAGTCGTCTGTGGTGCGGCGGGGGGGGGTGGGGGGGGGGGGGGGGGTGAGGCTGGCGGTCGGGGAGGAACTGTCGGGGGGGGGGGGGGGTGCGGGAGAACAAATAATTTTGCCAAAAAGATATAAAATTAAATAATAGGACCAATACGAAAAAACACTAAAAAAAGGACAACCAAGGAGTCGGGCGGAGGAGAGGAAAAAACGATGCAGTAACAGAAATAAACAAAAGAAAGAGGAAGAGAGAGAGAGTGGGAGTGAGGGGGGAGGGGAGAGAGAAAGAGAGGGAGAGAGAGAGGGGGAGGGGAGAGAGAGAGGGGGGAGGGGGAGAGAGAGAGAGTGAGAGAGAGAGAGAGAGACAGAGAGAGAGAGAGAGGAGTGAGAGAGAGAGTGGGAGAGAGAGGGGGCGGGGGAGGGAGGGGGGGGGGGAGAGGGGAGGGGAGAGGAGAGAATAGAGAGCGTGATATCAAACACTCACTTATGTATTTTCAGCCCAGAGAAACTGTGGGCCATGTATTTTCTACCCTGCATATGAGATGTCTGTCCTACAGCGGTTTCCACCCTTTAGCTGTGTCTATCTGTATAATAACAATTAATATTCATCCCTCTCTTCCCTCCCCCCAACATTCCTCTCTGCTCATCAGAACTCAGCTGTTACTTGGCAACATGGTCCCAGCTGGTCGTTACCACGGCAACGCAATGCAGGCAATGTTGTGTGAGGATGGTGACACATCCTCGCTAAGACGCGCATTCCCCAGTTTGTGTGTGTGAATTATGTGTTAGTGTTTGTTAAAGGGCTCTGTTTTTTCATATTTCATATCCTGCCATATACACCTGTATTCAATCAAATAAATGGTGGAGAGGCTGACCATACACAATCCTGACTTAAATAAGGATCGGACCCAATTTATTTCAACTTTCTCCTAAATGACATACCCAAATCTAACTGGCTGTAGCTCAGGACCTGAAGCAAGGATATGCATATTCTTGATACCATTTGAAAGGAAACACTTTAAGTTTGTGGAAATGTGAAATGAATGTAGGAGAATATAACACATTAGATCTGGAAAAGATTAATACAATGAAAAAAACATGCACATTTTTTTTTAAACTTTTTTTTTTAAACAATCTATGAAATGCAATAGAAAGGCCATAATGTATTATTCCAGCCCAGGTGCAATTTTAGATTTTGGCCACTAGATGGCAGCAGTATATGTGCAAATTTTTTGACTGATACAATGAACCATTGCATATCTGTTAAACATTTTGCATCAGGACTGCCCAAATGTGCCTAAATGGTTCATTGATGCATTTTCAAGTTCATAATTGTGCGTTCTCTTCAAACAATAGCATGGTATTCTCGACTGTAATAGCTACTGTAAATTGGACAGTGCAGTTAAGTAACATAATTTTTTTGTTACTTACAACCTCATGCTAATCTCATTAGTCTACGTTAGCTCAACCGTCCGCGGGAGGGACGAATCACGATAGAGGTTAACAATCCTGACTTCGCATATTCAATTACATGAAACTGTAGGTTTGCACAACCGAAGAATTTCTGCACAAACTGTCAGAAAACCGCTCATCAGCTCATCTGCGTACTCGTCGTCCTCACCAGGGTTTGACATGACTGCTAGTTTGGCGTCGTAACCGAACACTTCAAGTAGAGGTAAGAGATGGCTTGACACACGGTGGGCGAGAAGGATGAGAGAGAGAGCGGCGACGGAGACCCAATGGGTACGCACCCTCGTGCCAATCAATGAATCGAATTGATCCCGATCCGCGGAAGCTGGTGCTTCTATGTAGGGACTCAAAGTTGCCGCATGACAACAAGTTGCAGAGACTCTGCTACCCAAGGACAGAGCAGCAGTGGGGAGTAGGAGCCAATACGCCTCGCTATGTCTTCATACTCGTAGTAAAGAGGAGACAGGCGGGTGCGCATTGAATGAAATCGAGGTCCCGGATCTAACATGCATGTTTGAGGGCCAGCACGGTGTATGGAAGGTGGACAAGTCAGTCGATTGAGGTGTTGACAGGTTTAAAGAAGACTGTTGAGCTCGGTTTTGCTTGAAATGTTTCAACAACCGTATTACGGATACTAGAACGTCATGAACAGATGTATTCGCTACATTCCAAAAAACAAGCACATTACTACATTTTCCTGAATGTAAATGAATGATCGACGTATTTTTAATGACTGATATCAGCTTAATGGTTTTTTTAAACAGCCATAAGGAGATTATACTACAGGAAGTGATTATGCTGAGGATGTCTAGTATGTGTGAGTAAGTTACTATGTAGGAAATACTGAACATTACAGGGTGATATTAAGCCTTGTATAAATACTGAAACACTTTACAGGGTTATGATTATAGCAATCGTGTAGAAATACGGAACACTACAGGGTTATATTAAGCCTCGTAAATTACTACTGAACAACTACAGGGGTTCATATTAAAGCTCATGTATAAAATACTGCAATACACAATACGCAAGGCAGTATTATCATAAGCACTGCTTAGTCATTATTATTACTGGCAACACTGTACAATGGTGTGATTATGGAGTCTACAGCCTGTCATACATAACTGAATACACTAGTCAGATGATGTTCTATCATTGTTAAGCCGTGCTATCATATGTCGTGTTACCTGAACATCTGACTTAGCCGCCCCGTCTAATCGTATTAAAGCCTGCTATAATTAGTATTCTTGAATACAGCATTACAAGATCAGTTATGTCACTTAAGCACTCCGCTACTATGTAACGCATAGCGTGAAACTCTACTGTACAGGTCTATCAATATCATGAGACACATGCTAGTAAATACTAATAAGCGAACTATCCCAGGGGTTCTTATCTACTATAGGACGCCTGTACTATAATACTGAATCCACTACAGACGGATGTCTATCATTCCTCTCTAATGAACATACTGAACAGCGTATCTAGGGTGTAATACTTTTCTAAGGAGTCCATGTGTGTAATGAAAATCTACATGAACACTGATATCAGGGTCTCCATATTTCACTTAACAGGCCTGTAACAATACTGAACACTACTAGGGTCCTAGCTAGTTAAGCCCTGTATATACGCATTACATGAGCACATCTAACAGGGTTATAGTTAAGCCTGTATTAAATAGCTGAAAGCAACGTACAGCAGTCTATATTACAGCGCACTGTAGAACATCCACAACTCTTCGAACATCCTTGACAGGATAAGCTTCTATTAGTGTGTAAAGCCTGAGTATGAAATACGTGGAATAGCCATGTCGACGCCTGCTATGCAGGTCTAATATAGTTATGGGTCACACTCGTCAATAGAATACTGAACTATCTGTATATAATCTATGCATGCGCGCTATATAGCTTACGCGCCCCTGTAGAACCACTAACTGTAATATTTCTCTATTCAAAATAGCAGGTTTCATATTAAGCCTGTACTCGTTAGAATCCAGAACAATAGAAAATGAAATAATAAACAATGAAGACAATATTCCCCAAGAATCTATGGTGTTAGCATTGAGAGTTAACTATATAACTTCATTATATGAGGATATCTAAGGTCACACTTGCATAAATAACGTTCTTAATGTTGGCGAACCTTTGACTTGAATACTTTATTGCCTTCAATTTCACATGAGTTGTAATGAACTCGGAATCTAGAGTCAAATATATGAAATGTCCAATTTATCTATTCAATGATATATGTACTAGTTCAATGAAGTTAAACAACGATACAGAAACGCTTTTTAACAAAAAGGTAGGGGCAATGGACAGAAAAACTACGTCAGTATCTAGTGTGACACCCATTTGCCTCATGCAGCACCGACACATCTCCTTCACATAGAGTTATTCAGGATGTTGATTGTGGCCTGTGGAATGTTGTCCTCCTCCCTCATCAATGGCTGTGCGAAGTCGCTGGATATTGGCGGGAACTGATCATGCTGTCATACACATGGATCCAGAGCATCCCACACATTGCTCAATGGGTGACAGTGTCTGGTGCAGTATGCAGGCCATGGAAGAACTGGGACATTTTCAGCTTCCAGGAATTGTGTACAGATCCTTGCGACATTGGGGATGGTGCATTATCATGCTGAAACATGAGGTGATGGCGGCGGGACGAACGGCACGACAATGAGCCTCAGGATCTCATCACTGTATTATTGCTGTCATTCAAATTGTCATTGATAAAATGCAATTGTGTTCGTTTTATTGTAGCCTATGCGCTGCCCATACCATAACCCCAACGCCACATGGGGCACTCTGTTCACAACGTTGGCAATCAGCAAACCGCTCACCCACACGACTCATACATGCTGTCTGCCATCTGCCCGGTACAGTTGAAACCGGGATTCATCCGTGAAGAGCACACTTCTCCAGCGTGCCAGTGGCCATTGAAGGTGAGCATTTACTCACTGAAGTCTGGTTACGACGCCAAACTGCAGTCATGTCAAGACCCTGGTGAGGACGACAGTTACGCAGATGAGCTGGATGAGCGGTTTTCTGACAGTTTGCTGCAGAAATTCTTCGGTTGTGCAAAACCTACAGTTTCATGTAATTGAATATGCGAAGTCAGGATTGTTAACCTCTACGTGATTCGTCC
>NW_019949016.1:0-5451 GCF_002910315.2 Salvelinus sp. IW2-2015
ACAGAACCTCACCCAGAGAGCTGTACATGTCAGTGTGTTAAACACAGAACCTCACCCAGAGAGCTGTACATGTCAGTGTGTTATACCGTCTTTATAAAGCACATCAGTATGATATTTACAGCACAACGTGTTTTGTTACAGCCGAGCTGACTGGAAACCCGTCGGCATCCGTAGTGATGGTTTCCACGGTAACATGTTTTTACAACTAAGTTGCAAGCTACCGTCCTAAGGCATTGTGAAACGAGTGTCTTGTGAAACACATTCCAGACACTGGCTCTTACTATGTTCACATAAGGTATTTGAAAAGAGAAATATCAGCTAGCTCGCTGGGTGATAGGATAGCGGCTATGTTATCTGTCTGCCGTCAGCTTGGTCACAAGGTCAGCGCAGGATTCAGACTACAACTGAATTATCTGACCATCTAGACGGGAGAAGTCCTCAACTTCAAAACGTTGTTCTCTCCATAGCCAAGCTATCTTAGTTTACCTCTCTGTACCCACTACTGGCCTTGTGTTATTGAATGACAATGACACACCCGAGAAACAACCAGATCAAAGATCCCCCCCCTCCAACGCAGATCTAATTAGTCTTCAGTCACGGCCCTGCGTGGATTAATGACCGAGACAAAATACMAGGCCAAAATCAGGAAGTGCACTTCTCTTTTAGCAATTTACACTGAAAATTGGACAAAAACACATTTACTTGAATAACGATGTAGATGCTGAATTTGTTGACAGAATGATGGCAACAACAACAAACCGTYATTCTGTTACCGAACTGCATCTACACTGTTCTTCAAGCAGGTTAAATATGTTTTGTGGAAATTATAGTCCTTGTGCATATAGTTACGGTGTTAAAACTTTGAAATCAATGGATTTTGTTATAAAAAATCTTGAGTCTGAGCGTCATTCCAAAACAGTGGAATCAGCCTTATGCTTTCTAAAACGGTCGTACGTCATTCATTACCGTATTAGTCTGCTTACTGCAATGTATGTGTTTTGTCGTCATTAGACACTAGTTTCAGTAATGAAATGACATTAATTGACTAAGTACTATAAATAAAGCTCCACTCCGTGGACTGTTTCCTTCTGGAACGTTCTTTGATGATATACAGTGGAGATCAGAGGACACATCAGGCTTCTATAGCGGGGATGCATAGACATTGTTCAATTCTTTGCCGCTGAAAAACGGAGCTCTTCGCTTTGCATTGGGGGAAAAAACAGTGCATTTGTGCTTCATGTAGACTAATTAGCTTTTTGCTGTCACTGGAGAATCTGGAGCCATGTTCACTAGGAGAACAAGAAGACCCATCACCAATGATGTGGAATGAACACACACATGCTCTCCAGATGTGCCTACCTGATTGCTGTCGCATTAACATCCGAAGGGCAATAGAAACACGCACGCACGCACGCACACACACACACACACACACACACACACACACACACACACACACACGACTGCAGGCAGGCACACTCGCGAATAAAACACGTCACCACCACCCAAATCCCGTTTTACCTCCTTTCTGTCCTGTAAACACTCCAGGACAGCTAAATTGTTGCTCCATGTGTGTTTGGGACAAAGCCGGGTCAAGTCGTCCCTGCAGGACTGCTCTTCGGCCAGCTTCCACCCGGTAGCCCTCCGAGGCTGCGTCATGGCCGCAACAGCAGGAGCAACTGGGACGTTATTGACTGGACCGGGCGCTCCAATAATATTAACGGGAGCCGGAGGGTTTACTGGCTGATTACCCWGTCCGTTTCCATTGCCGCTAGGTGCTTTCAATCCTTGAAGGGTACACCGACAGGATGACACTGACATCAACAGTAAGAGTAGGTGAACACGTCCGCTCGCCGCCATCTTCGGGGAAATTGTAGCAGAGTATAGCGGCAGCGGAACGTCTGCGTGTGCGCTCAACGTTGGCTGGCCCATAGATATACGCTAACGGTATCTAGATCCGTAATATTCCCTAACAAAAATATTCTGACGACAAAATAAGACAACATAACATGCAGGAATGTCTATTTACTATATGGAAGTGTATGGTTTAGGATACAGCAATATTTCTTTGTGACATTAGCACAAGCCCTATCATATCTGTGTCTGCGCCGATCTACTATAGTGGATTGTGCTCTCTGTCTGTAATCTACCCCCTCCCATCTCTAGAATGTACCTAGATATACACTGAGCGGACAGAATATTAGGAACACCTCTTTTCATGATATAGTAGACTGGCCAGGTGAAAGCTAGGATCCCKTATTGATGTCACCTGTTAAATCCACTTCAATCAATTTAGATGAAGTGAARGAGACCGGTTAAATAACGATTTTTAAGCCTTGAGACAATTGAAACATGTATTGTGTATGTGTGTCATTCAGAGGGTGAATGGGCCAGACAAAATATTTAAGTGCTTTTGAACTGGGTATTGTAGTTGGTGCCAGGAGCACTGGTTTGAATGTGTCAAGAACTGCAATGCTGCTGGGTTTTTCACACTCAACAGTTTCCCGTGTGTATCAAGAATGGTCCAACCAAAGGACATCCAGCCAACTTGACACAACTGTGGGGAAGCATTGGAGTCAACATGGGCCAGCATCCCTGTGGAACGCGTTCAACACCTTGTAGAGTCCATGCCCAGATTAATGGAGGCTGTTCTGACGGCTAAGGAGGTGGGGCAACTCAATAGTAGGAAGGTGTTCCTAATGTTTTGGACACTGTGTAACCATCGTCTTGCTCTATCATTTTGATCAAGGCCAGATTAACATCTTATGAATAGACACATGGATCTGAAGGCTATGCTGGATTTAATAATGAAGGGTATTTTGTCACCATTTTCAGTGTCTCGACCCTATTCTTCTGAAGTTATTTGCACAAAAATCTCTCTCTTTGAAGTCCAACCATGAAATAATATTGACATATGATAAAGTGAATTCATTCAGGTAGTCTAGGCTAGTAGCCTTGTGTACCTCTGTATGAACACTGTGCTCCAGGGTGAACTGAGGAGACAGGAGAGAACACTGTGCTCCAGGGTGAACTGAGGAGACAGGAGAGAACACTGTGCTCCAGGAACTGAGGAGACAGGAGAGAACACTGTGCTCCAGGGGGAACTGAGGAGACAGGAGAGACACACTGTGCTCCAGGGTGAACTGAGGAGACAGGAGAGAACACTGTGCTCCAGGGTGAACTGAGGAGACAGGAGAGAACACTGTGCTCCAGGTGAACTGAGGAGACAGGAGAGAACACTGTGCTCCAGGGGAACTGAGGAGACAGGAGAGAACACTGTGCTCCAGGGTGAACTGAGGAGACAGGAGAGAACACTGTGCTCCAGGGGAACTGAGGAGACAGGAGAGAACACTGTGCTTCCAGGGGAACTAGGAGACAGGAGAGGAACACTGTGCTCCAGGGTGAACGAGAGACAGGAAGAAACACTGTGCTCCAGGGTGAACTGAGAGACAGGAGAGAACACTGTGCTCCAGGTGAACTGGAGAGAAGAAAAACGGCTCCAGGTGAATCGAGAGACGGAGAACACTGTGCTTCCAGGGTGAACTGAGAGACAGGAGAGAAACACTGTCTGACCTTTGAGAAGAGGCTGCAGACAGGATGTCTCTGGTTCAACCACTTTAATGTTCTGTCTGTCTGGACCCAGGAACTACTGTATGACTGAGTCTGGGGTGTGCATCCAAATAAACCCTATTCTCTAAATAGTGCACTACTTTTGAACAGAGTAGTGCACTATAAAGGGAATATGGTGCCTTTGGGACTCCGTCTGAAATAAAGGAAGAGGGGCTTCACCGCTTGTCAATCACATTCTACTTTATTTTTCTCTAAAGTGTATTGAGGCTTAAATGCACTTTTTTTTGTTAAAAATGCACTTCAATTATATTGTATTTGATTTGTTTCATTGCGTTTCTTTGAGCCCTGATGGGGGAGAGGGTGGGTGACACCTCGGATGGCCTGAGGGGTCAGACACAGGGCAGAGACAGGGGTACTACTGAGGTGGAGTCAGAGACAGGGCAGAACAGGCCTGGTACTATCTGCAGGGGATGTCGAGACAGGGGTACTACTGAGGTCGAGTCAGAGACAGGGGTACTACTGAGTGGAGTCAGAGACAGGGGTTACTTCTGAGGTGGAGTCAGACACAGGGCAGAGACAGGGGGTACTTCTGAGGTGGAGTCAGAGACAGGGCAGAGACAGGGGGTACTACTGAGGTGGAGTCAGAGACAGGGGGTACTACTGAGGTGAAGTCAGAGACAGGGGTTACTTCTGAGGTGGAGTCAGAGACAGGGCAGAGACAGGGGGTACTTCTGAGGTGGAGTCAGAGACAGGGCAGAGACATGATGTCAGCTGGTCCTTTTGTGACAGGGCTGAAATGCAGTGGAAATGTTTTGGGGAATTCAGTTCATTTGCATGGCAAAGAGGGACTTTGCAATTAATTGCAATTCATCTGATTACTCTTCATAACATTCTGGAGTATATGCAAATTGCCATCATACAAACTGAGGCAGCAGACTTTGTGAAAATTAATATTTGTGTCATTCTCAAAACTTTTGGCCACGACTGTACACTACACACACAGTAATTAAAAAACACGTCCACCAAAAAAGAAGGAGGGAAAAATTATATTTGGCACGAAGATCTATTCTTAAAAATGACCCAAAGTGGGCTTAGTGGTAAAGGTGTATGACTTAATAAAATGTATGTACACAGAAAACGTGTGCAATGAAAATCAAAAACCAAAGGACATAATTATTTTCACAAGGTCGAGGTGTGAGACAAGGCAGCAGTTGGAGTCCAAACCTTTTCAACATTTATATCAATGAATTAGCAGACATGGACCATTCAGGACTCACACTATTTGACACAGAGGTAAAATACCTGCTATAAGCTGATGATTTGGTTCTTCTAATCACCAACCAAAGAAGGTCTTCAACAAAACCTTAACATTCTAGAGCAATATTGCCATGATTGCGCCCTGGCAGTACATTTCACAGCAGCACGACAGGGGTGGGAGAAACAGAGATGCACCTCCTTGACTGTGAGAAATATTCCTCACCAAGAGATTCATTATTCATTGAAATTACTACATTTATTCCAAATTTTAACTTATTAAACCCAGAGGAAAAACAACAAATACTCAACGAAAGGAGCAACGGCTCCTCTTGAATGAAGGTTAAATAAAACAATAACAAATAAATAATACTAGGACGTACTGTCACGCCCTGGCCTTAGTATTCTTTGTTTTCTTTATTATTTTAGTTAGGTCAGGGTGTGACATGGGGAATTGTTTTGTGTTTTTCGTTTTGGGTGGTTATATGGAAAAGGGGGTGTTGGGTGTAGTGTATGGTTTTGTTGAGTGTATGTGTCTAGCTGTGTCTATGTTGGTGTAGTTGTCTAGGAGAGTCTATGGTTGCCTGAATGGGTTCCCAATTAGAGACAGCTTGATTTCTGTTGTAA
>NW_019949016.1:5861-12800 GCF_002910315.2 Salvelinus sp. IW2-2015
AAATTTCCTCACCAAGAGATTCATTATTCATTGAAATTACTACATTTATTCCAAATTTTAACTTATTAAACCCAGAGAAAAAAACAAATACTCAACGAAAGGAGCAACGGCTCCTCTTGAATGAAGGTTAAATAATAACAAATAAATAATACTAGGACGTACTGTCACGCCTGGCCTTAGTATTCTTTGTTTTCTTTATTATTTTAGTTAGGTCAGGGTGTGACATGGGAATGTTTGTGTTTTATCGGTTTTGGGTGGTTATATGGTAAAGGGGGTGTTGGTGTAGTGTATGGTTTTGTTGAGTGTATGTGTCTAGCTGTGTCTATGTTGGGTGTAGTTGTCTAGGAGAGTCTATGGTTGCCTGAATGGGTTCCCAATTAGAGACAGCTGATTTCTTGTTGTCTCTGATTGGACCATATTTAGGGTAGCCATGGGCTTTCGTTTGATGTGGGTAATTGTCTATGTTATAGTTTGTAGCCTGTATGTGCACTACGTTCATAGCTTCACGTTTGTTTGTTTTGTTAGTTTTCGTAATTTTGTTTTGGTTCTCCTTCTTCATAATAAAAAGGAAGATGGCTTATTTTCCTAATGCTGCGTTTTGGTCCGTCAATCCTCCACACGATCGTGACACGTACTTTATAAWACAGCACGTTTGAAGTCAGATTGTCATGAAAAATGACAATGTGTATAAAATATGAATATTAACTTATTTTCATTGCATTATTTGAGGTCTGACAACACCGGATCATTTTTGTTGTTTTGACCTGTTTTCATTTGATTCAGATAAATGCCCTAAATGACAATATTTTTATTTGTAATTTGGAAGAAATGTTGTCAAGTAGTACATAGAATAAAACACATACCTATAAATAGTCAAACCAGAGAAACGGATCAYTTGCAGTGGTCTCTTAATTTTTTCCAGAGCTCTACATATATGGACGAGTGACGTCAGAGCAGCATGGACTGAGATACAGTAGAATAGTATAGAATACAGTATATATACATATGAGATGAGTAATGCCAGATATGTAAACATTATTAAAGTGACTAGTGTTCCATTTCTTAAAATGTCCAGTGTTTTCTAGTCTATGCCTATAGGCAGCAGCCTCTAATGTGCTAGTGATAGCTGTTTAACAGTCTGATGGCCTTGGAATAGAAGCTGTTTTTCCAGTCTCCCGGTCCCAGCTTTGATGCACCTTTACTGACCTCGCCGTCTGGATAATAGCGAGGTGAACAGGAAGTGGCTCGGGTGGTGATGATGCACCGTTATTAATAACCTGTTGAGGATAGAGGGCGCTATTTTCACCTTGGGGGAAAATCGTGCCCAATTTAAACGGCCTCGTACTCTATTCTTGCTCGTACAATATGCATATTATTATTACTATTGGATAGAAAACACTCTCAAGTTTCTAAAACCGTTTGAATTATATCTGTGAGTAAAACAGAACTCATTTTGCAGCAAACTTCCTGTCAGAAAGTGAAAAAATCTGAAATCGAGGCTCTGTTCCAGGGCCTCCCTATAAATTTGCTTGAAATCTATTAGTATACATGCACTTCATACGCCTTCCACTAGATGTCAATAGGCTGTGAGAGGTGAAATGGGGTTTCTAGGTATATCTATGGTCAAAAGAGAGAGCTTGGAATGACATGACCCCAAATTCCTTTGTTCAGGAAGGCGCAGAAAGGTCATCAGTATTGGCTTCTGAAAAGCATTCGTTATAGACGTCTAATATCTCYGGCTTTGATTTTATTTGATAAATGTGATAATATCATCGTAAAGTATGTTTTTTCAATATAGTTTAATCAGATTATTGAAATTTTTTCGGGAGTTTTGGCGTGTTCCGTTCTCTGCGTTTGTTCACGATGGACAGCTTAGCGCCACTTGGCTAGTTTTGCTTGCTAATTCGAGAGGGAAAAAGGACATTCTAAAACAACGATTACCATCTGCCTCTGATTGAGAACCATATTAGGCTGGACATAGAAACAGACAAACTAGACACACAACATAGAATTCCCACCCAGCTCACGTCCTGACCAACACTAAACAAGCAAAACACATAATAACTCTGGTCAGGACGTTACAGTACCCCCCTCCTGAGGTGCGGACTCCGAACGCACCCCTACAACTCAAGAGGAGGGTCTGGGTGGGCATCTGTCCGCGGTGGCGGCTCCGGCGGTGGACGAGGACACCACTCCACCACTGTCTTTGTCCCCCTCCTTAGCGTCCTTTGAGTGGCGACCCTCGCCCACTGGCCCACGACCTTGGCCTAAGAATCCTCCCCAAGGCCCCCACATGATTTTGAGGTAGCTCAGGACAGAAGAGTGCTTCAGGACAGGAGGTAGCTCAGGACAGAGAGGTAGCTCAAGGACGAGAGGCAACTCCGGACTAATGGCAGCTCCGGACTGAGTGGCAGCTCCGGACTGAGTGGCAGCTCCGGACTGAGTGGCAGCTCCGGACTGATTGGCACGCTCCGACTGAGTGCAGCTTGAGTGGCAGTCAATGATGTAGGCGCAGCTCATGACTGTAGGGCAGCTCATGACTGTAGGAGCTAGACTTCAGACTAGGCTCATGACTGTAGGCAGCTCATGAATGTAAGGGCAGCTCATGACTGGCTGCACGGCTCTGGACGCTCATGGCTGACTGACGCTCCGGCAGATCCTGTCCTGGTTGGCGGCTCTGGCAGATCCTGTCTGGTTGGCGGCTCTGGCAGATCCTCGTCTGGTTGGCGGCTCTGGCAGATCCTGTCTGGTTGGCGCCCTGGCAGATCCTGACTGACGAATGGCTTAGCGGGCTCCTGACTGACGAACGGCTCTGACGGCTCGGGACCAGACGGGCGGCTCTAACGGCTCGGGACAGACGGATGGCTCAGACGGCGCTGGGGAGACGGATGGCTCAGATGCGCTGGGGAGACGGATGGCTCAAATGGCGCTGGGGAGACGGGATGGCTCAGATGGCGCTGGGGAGACGGATGGCTCAGATGGCGCTGGGGAGACGGATGGCTTCAGATGGCGCTGGGAGACGGATGGCTCAGATGGCGCTGGGGACCGGATGGCTCAGATGGCGCTGGGGAGACGGATTGGCTCCAGATGGCGCTGGCAGACGGCCAGCTCAGGCGCCGCTGGGCAGACGGGCAGCTTCAGGCGGCCGCTGGGCAGACGGCAGACTCTGGCCGGCTGAGACGCACTATAGGCCTGATGCGTGGTGCCGGAACTGGAGGTACCGGCTGAGGCACGCACCTCAGGGCGAGTGCGGGGAGAAGGAACAGTGCGTACAGGCTCTGGAGACGCACAGGAGGCTTGGTGCGTGGTGCGGAACTGGTGGTACCGGACTGGAGACACGCATTCAAGGCTAGTGCGGGGAACAGGAAACAGGGCACACTGGACTCTCAGGCGCACTATAGGCCCGGTGCGTGATACCGGCACTGGTGTGTACGGGCTGCAGGGCACGCACCTCAGGCGAGTGCGGGGAGAAGGAACAGTGGCATACAGGGATCTGGAGACGACAGGAGGCTTGGTGCGTGGTGCCGGAACTGGAGGTATGGCTGGAGACACGCACCATAGGGAGAGTGCGTGGAGGAGGAACAGGGCTCTGAAGACGCACTGGAGATCTTGAGAGCAGGGCTGGCACCATCCGCCCTGGCGATCTTCCACCCTAGCCCGGCAGATGTGGGAGCTGGGATGTTGCGCACCGGGTAGAGCATACGCACCGGGGGACACCGTGCGCTCCACCGCATACAGGTGCCTGCCCGGTACGACGCCTCTCTCTCCACTGGAGCACGGCTGGGAGAACTATAGCGCAACCGAGCGCTGGCAGAGGACGTGCAGGGCTAGGAAGGCGCACAGGAGGCCTGGTGCGTGAGGCTGGCAGCAGTCTTAACCAGAGGCTAGCACGCACCTCAGGACGAGTATGGAGAGCTGTCCCGGTGACATCAGAACTCCCCGACACGTTCAGTCGGGCGGATGTCGGTGCCTCATGCACCAAACCGCAAGTCCCTCATAGCTCTTTCCTCCAATTTCCCCATTAACTCCTTCACTGTCTCTGCATCGCTCACCTCCAATTCCCGCCTGACCGGTCCTTCAGGTAAGGCAGGGGGGTTGACTCAGGTCTGACTCTAGACTCTGCCACACTCCTCGTGTACACCCCCCCAATACATTTTTGGGGCTGCCTCTCGGGCCTCCAGCCGCTCTGCGCCGTGCTAGCGCCTCATAATAGCGCCTCTCCGCCTTCGCTGCCTCCAGCTCTTCTTTGGGGCGGCGATATTCCCTGGCCTCTGCCCAGGGTCCTTTGCCCCGTCTAGGTCGTCCTCCCATGTCCATTTCTCCAAATAGTGTAGCCTCTCCTGCTGCTCGCTGCTGCTGCAGCCTCTCCTGCTGCTGCTGCTGCTGTCGCTGTTGCCCGTTGCTACGCTGCTTGGTCCGAGATTGGGTGGGTGTTTCTGTAACGGTTTTCTTCTTGGGATGAAGGAGAGGACCAAAATGCAGCGCGTAGCCAGTGCAACATGTTTAATTAAACAATAATGTGAACACTTACAAATAACAAAATAACAAACCGTGAAAACCGAGACAGTCCTATCTGGTGCAGAACAAACACAGAGACAGGAAACAAACACCCACAAAATCCCAACACAAACCAAGCTCCTATATATATTCTCAATCAGGGACAACGATTACCCATCTGCCTCTGATTGAGAACCATATTAGGCGTGGACATAGAAACAGACAAACCTAGACACACAACAATAGAATTCCCACCCAGCTCACGTCCTGACCAACACTAAACAGCAAACACATAATAACCTGGTCAGGACGTTAACAGTAGCTAACCTCGTTTATAACAGGGCTGTAACGATTCTCGTTGGTGAAGGAGAGAGGCCCAAGGTGCAGCGTGGTAAGTGTTCATTATTTTAATTAAAATATGAAACACTTGACAAAACAACAAAAACAATAAACGAAAGTCCTGTAAGGTGAAACACACAAAACAGAAAACAACCACCCACAAACACAGGTGGAACAGGCTACCTAAGTATGATCCTCAATCAGAGACAACGATAGACAGCTGCCTCTGATTGAGAACCATACCAGGCCAAACACATAGAAATACAAAAACAAGTGACACATAGAACACCAGACATAGAATACCCACCCACTTCACACCCTGACCAAACTAAAATAGAAACATACAAAAGCAATCTATGGTCAGGGCGTGACAGTACCCCCCAAAGGTGCGGACTCCAGACGCAAAACCTGAACCAATAGGGGAGGGTCTGGGTGGGCATTTCACCGGCGGTGGCGGCTCTGGTGCGGGACGTGGACCCCGCTCCACCTTAGTCTTGGCCCACTAAGGTGCGCCTCTGGAGCGGCTTGTTAAAAAGAAAAATGCTATTGCAAACCTCTATGCATGTCACTCTGATCATAAGTCCTTATTTCCTATGGTAGAGTAGGTCAGGACTGGGGGTTTTCTAGTTATATTTTCTATGGTAGGTAGCAGGCATGGGGGGGTTAGTTATTTCTGGTGAGAGTAGACTGGGTCTAGTATTATTTCTATGTAGAGTAGTCAGGATGGGGGGTTTCTAGTTATTATTTCTATGGTAAGTAGGTCAGGATTGGGGTTTTTAGTTATATTTTCTATGTAAGTAGGTCAGCCCTGGGGGTTTCTAGTTTTATTTTCTATGGTAAGTAGGTCAGACTGGGGGTTTTCTAGTTATTATTTCCTTGGTAGAGTAGTCAGGACTGGGGGGTTTTCTAGTTTTTTCTATGGTAGAGGTAGGTCGGACTGGGGGGTTTTCAGTTATTTATTTCTAGGTAGAGTAGTCAGGACTGGGGTTTCTAGTTATTATTTCTATGGTAGTAGGTCAGGACTGGGGTTTTTCTAGTATTATTTTTATGGTAGAGTAGGTCACGGACTGGGTTTGTTCTAGTTATTATTTCTATGGTAGAGTAGGTCAGGACTTGGGGTTTCTAGTTATTATTTTCTATGGTAGAGTAGGTCAAGGACTGGGGGTTTTCTAGTTATTATTTCTATGGTAGAGTAGGTCAGGATGGGGGGTTTTCTTAGTTATTATTTCTATGGTAGAGTAGGTCAGGACTGGGGGGTTTTCTAGTATTATTTTCTTATGGTAGAGTAGGTCAGGACTGGGGGGTTTTCTAGTTATTATTTCTATGGTAGAGAGGTCAGGAACTGGGGGGTCTTAGTTATTATTTTCTTATGTAGAGAGGTCTAGGCTGGGGGGTTTTTCTAGTTATATTTTCTATGGTAGAGTAGGTCAGGACTGGGGGTTTCTAGTATTATTTCTGTAGAGTGGTCAGGACTGGGGTTTCTAGTTATTATTTTCTATGGTAGAGTAGGTCAGGACTGGGGGGTTTTCTAGTTATTATGTTCTATGGTAAGTAGGTCAGGACTGGGGTTTTCTAGTTTATTATTTTCTATGGTAGAGTAGGTCAGGCTGGGGGGTTTTCTATATATTTTTTCTATGGTAGAGTAGGGTCAGGACTGGGGGTTTCTAGTTTATTTCTATGGTAAGTAAGGTTCAGGACTGGGGGGTGTTCTATATATTAATTGTCTATGGTAGAGACGGTTCAGGAATGGGGGTTTCTAGTTATTAAATTTTCTATGGGTAGAGTAGGTCAGGACTGGGGGGTTTCTGTAATTATTTTAGGTAGGTAGGTCAGACTGGGGTGTTTTTCCTAGTTTTTATTTTCTAATGGTAGAGTAAGGCGTCAGGACTGGGGGTTGTTCAAGTTTTTTCTATGTAACCAGTAGGTCACAGATGGGGGGGTTTTCTAGTTAATTATTTTCTATGGTAGAGTAGTTCAGGGACTGGGGGGTTCCTGTTTTTATTATTTCTAATGTAGAGATCAGGCCTTTAGGACTGGGGGTATTCTAGTTTATTATTTTCTATGGTTAGAGTAAGGTCCAGGATGGGGTTGTTTCTATCTAGT
>NW_019949017.1:0-5821 GCF_002910315.2 Salvelinus sp. IW2-2015
AAAGAGAGAGATAAGAGAAGAGATGAGCGAGTGACTTGCGCAACAACTTGTGGAGACAAGTATTCGTTTCCCATTAATCATCCCGCATCCTTCACATGGTTTAGAGGAGGAGATAGGTAAGAGGATTTAGGACATGTTCAGCTGTCAGATGAACGAGGGGAGAGGATGGTGCATTGCATGTGGCAGTCACGGGTATAGAGTTATGTCTGCATCAGACTGCCCAAAGGAGGGAGGGTTCAGTGTGTGGTAGAGAGACGAGAAGCGGGCAGTTGTCCTGGATGCCAGATGGGTGGAGAGGTGTGTGCTGTGACTGCCAGAGGGGAGATTGGTTTGCCGTGGCCATGCTCAGGTGGGTAAGAGGTTGTCCTGATCGTGCAGAGGGCAGGTTGTGCGCTGGACTGCCAGAGGAGAGGTTGTGCGTTGGACTGCCAGAGTGGCAGGCTTTGTGCTGGATACTGCCAGCACGGGAGAGGTTGTGTGGACTGTCGCCAGAGGGGTAGATTTGGCCTGGACTTGCCAGAGGGGAGAGGTTGTGTGATGCCAAGGGAGAGTTGTGCCTTGGACTGCCCAGAGGGAGAGTGTGCTCCTGGACTGCCAGATGGGCGAGGTTGTGCCTGGACTGCCAGAGGGGGAGTAGGTTTGTGCAGGACTGCCAGATGGGGGAGAGTTTGGCTCTGGACTGCCAGAGGGGAGAGTTGTGCCTGGACTGTGCCAGAGGGGAATACGGCTGTGCCTGATCTGCCAGAGGGGCAGGGTTGTCTGACTGCCAGAGGGGCAGGGTGTGCCTGGACTGCCAGATGGGGAAGAGGTTGTCGCCTGGACTGCCAGAGGGAGAGGTTGTGCTGGACTGTCAGACTGTGAGAGCGTTGTGTCCCTGGACTTGCCAAGACGGGGAGTAGGTTGTGCTGGAGCTGCCAGAGGGGAGAGGTGTTGCCTGCGACTGCCCGACGGGAGAGGGTTGTGCTGGACTGCCAGAGGAGAGATGGTTCGTGCCTCTGGTACTGCGCAGACGGGGGGCTTTGTGCCTGGATCTGCTCAAGGGTGCTGGAGTGTGTCGTGCCGTGGACTGGGCCAGGAGGGAAGATGGTTGTGCCGCGAGCCTGCCAGAGCGGGGAGAAAGGATGTTGTTGAGCCAGGACTGCCATGAGGGGAGGCTTGATGCCGTGGAGCTCCGCCCCAGAGGGGAGAAGGTTGTTGCCTGGACTGGCAGAAAGGGAGACGGTTAGATGCCTGACTGCACAGAGGGTAGAGGTTGATGCCTTGGAACTACTGCCCGTAGGGCGAGGTTGTCGCCTGGACTGCCAGAAGGGGAGCAGGTTGGTGCCTGGAACTGCCATGAGGAGGAGAGGTTGTTGCATGGGCCAGATGGGAGAGGTTGTGCCTGGATGCCAGACGCGGGAGAGAGTGTGCCATGGATGGCGCGAGAAGAAGTGAGAGGTTACTGTCTCCTGGAACTTGCTCACCGATGAGGGAAGGTTTCGAACTGTGAGAAAACTTATTGGTGTCTACACAGGCAGCCTTAATCAAGGCAAGCTCACTAGTATGTAAAGATTCAAAATGAGTATATAGCATTTACTCATGTCTCTATTTCGTGTGCTTGAGGGATGTTCAGCGTGGAGCCCTCACTACTTAAGTACAAAACTCGTCGGAAGATACATGAATACAGAAATAATAGATATAACTCATCATTTAGCTAGCTGATTGCGTTGGGAATTTGAGATATGGAACAAGGAAGACACCCGCTTTTTTAATTTTTTTTGGGGGTTGTCCTATATTCAATGTCAGCAACATTCTGCAAGTTGCATACGCAAGATAAAGAAAGATACAAAAAGTCGACATAACAACTCATCTGTGCATGTTATGTTCGCAGAATCAGGCAGTTGTATGGTAGCAACAAGAGCTAGATCAGTGACTGATCAAAATTGGTGGAAACCCCCCCTCCCACCCTACAAGGAAAGGAGTACGCCCGATAGAAGGATCAAGAAGATGGCGGTTTGGGTGGGCAAGGGTTAAGCTCTGTCCTATGGCCTCTCCTACGTTGCTCGGGAAAAGAGAAGAGTTAAATAGACAGAAACATGAGTATGCACAATTCTTTGCTGTTGACATACCCTCCTAGAACAGAAAGCCAGCAGAAATCGGGTGTCTATATGGTTAATACGATGTCCAATTGCCAGGGCTATGGATGGAGTAATGGAAGCTGGGCTGGGTAGAAGCGCTCAAGCGGTTGTTTGCGAGATTAGCTGTGTAAAACTCATTGAGATAAATTTTGAACTGCCAGAAGAGAATTTTTACCTAAAGGTCTTTACAGTCATGGCGCCAAAAAGTTTGAGAGAATGACAAATAGTTTTAATGTTCCACAAATTTGCTCGGATTCAAGTGTCTTAAGATAATTGTATGCTCAGACTGTTGATGGCAAATTGATAGTATAATACAATTAAAGCTTTCTACTTTAAGTGTCTAACGGCTTTTAGGCGAATTGTGCAATGGAGAATGCTCACAAGAGTCATGTGATTGGTCGAAGAGTCAATTATTTGCGGTGTTGACCTCTCTTTTTTCAAGATACTGTGCATAGCGCGCCTGGTCGCATGCCTGGTCAATTTAACTTTATGGGCCACATCCTGACCGATAGGCAGCTCCATTTGCATTAATCATAAGTAGCTTGAGTTTTGCACAGAATTTCTGTGGGTTTTGTTTTGTCCACCTCTGCCTCTTAGAGGATATGAACCATCCGCGTTTCTCAAGGGGATTAAGGTTCTTGGGGGAGTAGGTTTCTCCTGGCACGAGGACAGAAAAATAACTACCGATGTTCTTTTGGTTTTCCGCCGAGCCCTTAGGTTACATTTTGCCGTGTAAGTGGGCAAGGTGCGTCCATCGCATGCATGCGGACAAAGGCTCATTTGTTCATTCATACCAACTGTTCCTCTGGGAAGTGGCCTTGGGAGAAGTTGCCTCTCGGGAGGATGTGTTTGGTACATTCTTTATTTCATGGCTGTGGTTCTTAGTCGCAAATATTTGTGAGGTGAAGCCACGCCCTTTGGTGAGCTGAGAAGCAACCCCACACATGAATGGTCTCAGGATGCTTTACTGTTGGCATGACACAGGACTGATGGTAGCGCTCACCTTGTCTTCTCCGGATAAGCTTTTTTCCGGATGCCGCATCAGAGAAAATGACTTTACACCAGTCCTCAGCATTCCAATCCCTGTACCTTTTGCAGAATATCAGTCTGTCCCTGATGTTTTTCCTGGAGAGAAGTGGCTTCTTTGCTGCCCTTCTTGACAACAGGCCATCCTCCAAAAGTCTTCGCCTCACTGTGCGTGCAGATGCACTCACACCTGCCTGCTGCCATTCCTGAGCAAGCTCAGTACTGGTTGTGCCCCGATCCCGCAGCTGAATCAACTTTAGGAGACGGTCCTGACGCTTGCTGAACTTTCTTGGTCGCCCTGAAGCCTTCTTCACAACAATTGAACCGCTCTCCTTGAAGTTCTTGATGATCTGATAAATGGTTGATTTAGGTGCAATCTTACTGGCAGCAATATCCTTGGCTGTGAAGCCCTTTTTGTGCAAAACAATGATGACGGCACGTGTTTCCTTACAGGCAACCATGGTTGACAGAGGAAGAACAATGATTCCAAGCACCACCCTCCTTTTGAAGCTTCCAGTCTGTTGTTCGAACTCAATCAGCATGACAGAGGGATCTCCAGCCTTGTCCTCGTCAACACTCACACCTGTGTTAACAAGAGAATCACTGACATGATGTCAGCTGGTCCTTTTGTGGCAGTGCTGAAATGCAGTGGAAAGTTTTTTGGGGGATTCAGTTAATTTGCATGGCAAAGAGGGACTTTGCAATTAATTGCAATTCATCTGATCACTCTTCATAACATTCTGGAGTATATGCAAATTGCCATCATACAAACTGAGGAGGCAGAAAATGTATATTTGTGTCATTCTCAAAACTTTTGGCCACGACTGTAGAACCTAAAAGAGTTCTTTGGCTGTCCCCATTGCAGAACCCTTTGAAGAACCCTTATTGGTTCCAGGTAGAACCCTCTGTGAAAAGGGTTCTACATGGAACCCAGAAGGGTTCTACCTGAAACCAAAAAGGGTTCTACCTGGAACCAAAAAGGGTTCTCCTGTGAAGATAACCGAAGAACCCTTTTGGAACCATTTTTTCTAAGGGTGTATGTAGATGAGGATTGTTTTTCTCTAACCTTGCAGGCTTCCATAGTGCTGCACCAACCTCTAAGCTCTATACCCAAAGACAAAGAGCTGACTGATTWAACATGAAGGAAGCAACTGGTGAGGAAGTGGCTGTTTTGAAAATGGAACGCTTMCCTCATATATAGTCTTTATGTAGCTGGTCGTGGTAGGCTCTGTTGTCTCTGCAGTGTATAGATGTGTCTAGTGGCTCATGCARACATACAGAATCCAATATATTCRGACTTTCAGCTACACTCGTTTGAGGCTCATTTTCCTTACTCTTCCATGGTAGATCTTGGGTACTGAAGATCTCCTTTTTCATCACTTATAAGTAATGGTACTACTGTAGTCCTTCAGGCCATATTTCATTGTTTTCATTATGTGGAGTGGTACTTCTCACAAGTTTCCAATTTAAAAGATGGACTATTCACAGAGTGGAGATTCAATCAGAGAGCACAGACAAGCCCTTAACAATGATTTAATGAGATAATTACTTTGATTTTATTAGCTGCTTTACAAAGTGTTTTCCTCCTTTCTTGGAGAGMCAAATTAATTCATGAATTRATCATTAATTGGTCATTATAATCAATCAGTCCTCATCTGTCATGTAAATTATATTAGCTGTCAGTTAAGCACTATTAGCTATGAACTTGTTCAAAACCCAATTATAGTTAGAATATACAAATAATTACAATATTAAAATTGCCTATATTCTCTATTAGAATGTTCTGTCCCTTCATCCTCAGACATTTGAGTGACAGCTTTGTCATTTAACCGTAATTAGGATAATCACTTGAACTATGTGTCCATCGAAAATAACAGGTTGGTTCTTCAGCCTTACAAGGAAAACTATCTTAGGAAATAAGAATCTACATTTATATTTACATTTAAGCAGACGCTCTTATCCAGAGCGACTTACAAATTGGAAAGTTCATACATATTCATCCTGGTCCCCCCGTGGGAATGAACCCACAACCCTGGCGTGCAAGCCCATGCCGGCTACCAACTGAGCCACACGGACCACTCATTTATTTAGAATATGATTTAATTTGTTCAAGGCAAGCCCCTTTATCTCCATCACTTCAAGTATTCATATTACATGTTTAAAATGTGTCATGGTTTATGTTGATATTTTGGTGGGTATGACAGGTCTAGCTTGCGACACAATGAGATTTGGTTTGGTTGGTGCCAAGATAGTGTGACAGTATTACAAAATATTAGAAATCTCATTATTAGTTGACACATTCAGACAAGTAGCAGCGCCAGCTTGATTTAGGTCCTTGCCTCCCCTTTCTTCCGCATAATTGGCCTGCATAGAGACAGGCTGCCAGGGAAGTGCCACAAAAAATCCTTCCATGAGGCAGTTGTGTGTTTATTCTGTGTGTAGGTTGTGTATGTGTGTTTGCGTGCCTGCGTGGCATGCATGCAGTACAATTGGTTCTGAATGTGTGTGTGTGGGTAGCAAATAATAATTTGTTAAAGACACCCATCTGTCAATAAACGTAGGTCGCACATCTTGATTGACAGGTTTTGATCTGACAAGGTTACTCACATCCTAAATGTCACAATGCTGTCTGTCTCACACAGTGGATCTGCAAATGAACGATGACGTCATGTGACACA
>NW_019949017.1:6183-18973 GCF_002910315.2 Salvelinus sp. IW2-2015
GAGGCTGCTGGTTGTTTGGGTGGCCATGAGGATGCTGGTTTGTTTGTGGGCCATGAGGCTGCTGGTTTGTTTGGGGTGGGCCATGGAGGTGGCTGGTTGGTTTGGTGGCATGAGGATGCTGGTTGGTTTGGTGGCCATAGAGGCTGGCGGTGTCGGGTTTTGGTGGACCATAAAGGACCTTTCAGTTTGGCTTTTGAGACTTTAGTTCGGGGAATGCATGTTCTGTATTTTTCCTTTGTTGTATCTTAATGTTTGTCACCATTGAGAACAAATTAATAAGTCCACTTTGGACCTTGGCCAACCTAGCAGGTCAAAGGAGCTGGCTCTGGACCTGAGGCAAGATGTTGGGCTCCTGGGTACCATGCATCTCAAACATCCATGGTTCGCATTACGCTCACAATTGTATGGCACACATCACATCAGGTTACAAGACATTGTAGCTAGGCCTTAAGACCCCTAGACGAGTGCAGCCAAATAAAATCATTGGCTAGTTACTGGTGTCGTAACATATGGGGCTGTCCGGGATGAATGTAACAGACTGTTAGCGTTTGTGAGTTCACAACTTCGCCACTAAGGAAAAGATTTTTGCGGGAACTACTGCTCTGTGTGCGTATGCGTATGCTGTGTGTGTGTGTGTGCGTGGTTGTGCGTGCGTGCGTGCGTGCGTGTTGAGTCGCGTGCGTGCCGCGTGTGTGCGTTGTGTTGGTGTTGCAAGTAGACATAGCACAAGTATGCCATATTTTGTGTATGTCCCCTAAGCAGTATGTGTGTATATATATATATATCGGGTTTGGCCGCGGGTAGGCTGTCATTGTGAATACGAATTTGTTCTTAAATGACTTGCCTAGTTAAATAAAGGTTATTATTATTATATATATATTTATATATACATGTACGTATACACACTAATACCACCCCTACATCTGCAGTAGCTCCATACCTCCAGCTCTACCCATCTCCCCCCAGACCCCGGATCCAGTGTCAGTCCCCTAGTCTACAGTTCTTGCCCTGGGTTGGTAGGTCCTGGGGAAGCAGACAGCTGGCAAAATATGTCTGGAGCCCATCAACTACCTGACAGAAGGACGAGTAAGGGAAACCGCAGGACCTGCTGGCTGAAGAAAATCAGTCCCACTCAACCTCTAGAACAAAGCACGTCTGTACAGCAAACCTCTGTGTATAACTGACCTCTATCATAACTGTGTGAAGTCATCTGAAATTGTAATACAATTCATGGAATGGTAACAGTTTAATATACATTTATACAATATATATATATTTAAAAACCAATAATAAATGACCTCTATCAAATAAAAGCACACACACAACCACACACACTGCTGTGCACACACTCACACGACACACCACACACACACACACACACACCACACACACACACACACACACACACACACACACACACACACACACACACACACACACACAACACGCGCGCGCGGCCAGGAAAACACAGTCACAGATAAACATGGGTGAACACAAAATGTTACCGCACTTCATTCAACCTCTTATAAACTACCGACAAAGATGGAGGTGGATTGAGAAATTTGCCTCTTCTCGCAAATCACAAAGGTACACATGACCAGCCATCACTCATCACATCAAAACCAATCCAAGGACAGTTATTAAGTCCTGAACAAAACCAACCATGCAAATCATGAAAGCACAACCAAATAATAACTCAGTAACAAGTCTGTCTCAATACAGCACAGTGTGAGTCACTCCTCGTTCCACTGTTGGTGTCATTAGTTCTATAAAAGTTACTTTCTCTCATTAGTGGTGAATTTAGGATCTCAGGAGCCATGATAGATCCTCCTCCTGTCCCTGCAGGCAGGGCTGGAATAAAACCACTGTCCTTGGCTTGGTGGGTGAATCACCACAGAATGGGTAAAACATGTAATGACTAATTATAATTCTAAGGTGCTCTGAGACATTAATTAAATGTAGCAATGAGCATGTTTACAGGCACAATTGTCAGTATCTCCCAAAGGAGATGTGGGTGTGGAGTCAGGCGTAGGAGAAAGCAAGTTTCGAAAAGGGCGTTTAATTAACAAGTCCAAAACAGGAAAAACAGGACTACAACAGTAGCCTCAAACCACCCAGACTCCGTCCGGGGAAAAAAAACACCTGTAAACAGAAACCCAAGAAAACGCAACCCAAAACTAAATGAACAGCACATGAAACAATCCCGCACAAAACCCAGAGGAAATGGCGAGATATTAAATACCCCCCGCCCCCCCTAATTACCCAAATAGAACACACAAGACAGACATAACCAAATGAAAAGGAAAAAGGATCGGTGGCAGCTAGTAGACCGGCGACGACGACGCCGAGCGCGCGCCCGAACAGGGAGAGGAGCCACCTTCGGTGGAAGTCGTGACAACAAAATAATTCGATTTTAAACTGATTACGGCGGTAGGAAGCGTATGGCAATAGTAAGCATACACCGATTAAAATATTCTAGTTTTCTAAGCAGTCTTTCCATTTATTAGGACATGTAAACAGCTTAAGCGGTGTTCCAGCAGAACAAGCCTCACTCTTATGGTGAGTGAATTGAGTTCAGAAAAACTGAAAATATGCATCTTGGAAATCATTTTGTGCATTTATTTAAGTCCCATCAGGTAGCCTGATTTCAGATGTGTCCATGTAAACAGGATAAAATAATTATTCTTGCAAAGCAAGACCACTTCTCTGCTGCATAGCTGCTCTCAAACGTCTTAAGTCATTGGAGGACACCAACACAGCTCTTCCACTATAATTCCAGGGAGGTGAAGTCAACACCTATTTGATTATGCTCAGGGTTGGGTAGGTTACTTTCTTAATGTTATCCGTTACAATTATAAGTTACTGTCCAAAATTGTAATCAGTAAGGTAACTTTTGGATTACCCAAACTCAGTAACGTAATCTGATTACTTTCAGTTACTTTTAGATTACTTTCCCCTTAAGAGACATTCGAAGAAGAGAAAAATGAATATTATCATTGAACAACATATTTTGCAGGATAAATCAATGTTAGAGTTTACATAGCTGACCTTAAATTGATGTTGCATTTTGGTAGGCTTCTTCTAACCCATTGCTTTCTACTTCAATACAAATATTATACAATTAGGCTATATTTTATATCTTTACAATATAAAATAAAGCCTGTCAGATTTACAGTCATTACAATTATTTAATACCCCTTGATTGACTGATTGGGCTAATTGCTTTGAGTTTAAAAATAAATTKTACTCTCATGGAATGGCATGCTTTGAGCACTACCAAAACGTGCTTTTTGCATGTGAGCCACACTCGTTGTCTTTGTAAATGAAACTTGTTTCTGACAGTATGTGGAGCACAATACCATGGAGGAGTTTAGAAGGGAGGGAATTCACTCAAACTTGTATTCCATAGGCTGGGATCCGCACTATGAAGTTGTGGCACTGTTTTCACTGGCTGGCCAAAAACAATGATTGATAGGCAGTTTAATGTTCTTCAGTTCAACCATTATTAGGTGAAAATACACATATACTGTACATTTGTGAACAGCCATATAAAACAACCAAAATCTTTAAGGTGCATATAGCTAAATGAATCATATAAAATAACATGTTATTTGTCACATGCTTTGTAAACAACAGGTATAGACTAACAGTGAAATGCTTACTTACGGGCCCTTCCCAACAATGCAGAGAGAAAGAAAAAAATAAATAGTAGAAAAATGTCAAAATAATAACACAAGGAATGAATACACAATGAGTAACGATAACTTGGCTATATACAGAGGGTACTAGTACCGAGTCAATGTGCAGGGGTATGAGGTAATTGAGGTAGATATGTCTATATAAGTAGGGATAAAGTGACTAGGCAACGGGATAGATAATAAACAATAATAGCAGCCTATGTGATGAGTCAAAAGAGTTAGTGCAGAAAGGGTCAKTGCAGCTATTGGTTAACTATTTAACTAACTATTTAGCAGTCTTGAGGCATGGGGGTAGAAGCTGTTCAGGGTCCTGTTGGTTCCAGACTTGGTACATTGTACCGCTTGCCGTGCAGTAGCAGAGAGAAAAGTCTATAACTTCGGTGGCAGGAGTTTTTGACAATTTTAGGGCCTTCCTCTGACACCGCTTGGTATAGCGGTCCTGGATGGCAGGGATATCGGCCCCAGTGATGAACTGGACAGTACGCACTACCCTCTGTAGCGTCTTGCGTTCGGATGCCAAGCAGTTGCCATACCAGGCGGTGACGCAGCCAATCAAGAAGCTGTCAATGGTGCAGCTATATAACTTTTTGAGGATCTGAGGGCCCATGCCAAATCTTTTCAGCCTAATGAGGGGAAGAGGCGTGGTTGTGCCCTCTTCACGACTGTGTTGATGTGTGTGGACCATGATAGTTCCTTAGTGATGTGGACACCGAGGAACTTGAAGCTCATCAGGAAGTCCAGGATCCAGTTGCAGAGGGAGGTTTTTAATCCCAGGGTCCTTAGCGTAGTGATGGTGGGCACAATGGTGTTCAAAGCTGAGCTGTAGTCAAATTGGATGTATAATCTTTGCATGACGACAACAGTCGCACCATTGGAAGACATAGCTTGGACTGTAGCCTACAGAAAAGCCTATTCCTGCTCTTTTCCCACAATCAATAAAATGCATTTGGTGTGTCATCATAGTGGTCTCTGACTTGTGGTCAGACTCGCTCAGGCGGAACCAAACTTKATTTTGCACCTTTTTTCAATGCTGATTTGAGATTTGAGTATCATCGAGAAAACAGAAAGGTGTCATAATGTGTCATATGTTTTCAGAAGCATCCTTTCTGAATTTAGAAGTAATCCTAGAAGAAATCATGTAGTATTTCAAAAGTATCTGTAATCTGATTACAATAATTTTGCTGATAACGTGACGGATTACAGTTTTACAGTTACAGTTGTTTGTAATCCGTTACATGTAATATGAGCATACAGTGTATTCAGAAAGTATTCAGACCCCTTGACTTTTCCACATTTTGTTACATTACAGCCTTTTTTCTAAAATAGATTAATAAAAAAACATTTCCTCATCAATCTACACACAATACCCCATAATGACAAACGAAAACAGGTTTTTAAAATACCTTATTTACTTAAGTATTCAGACCCTTTGCCATGAGACGCGAAATTGAGCTCAGGTGCATCCTGTTTCTATTGATCATCCTTGAGATGTTTCTACAACTTGATTGTAGTCCATCTGTGGTAAATTCAATTGATTGGACATCATTGGAAAGGCACACACCTGTTTATATCAGGTCCCACAGTTGACAGTGCATGTCAGAACAAAAACCAAGCCGTGAGGTCAAAGGAATAGTCCGTAGAGCTCCGAGACAGGATTGTGTCGAGGCACAGATCTGGGGAAGGGCCCGAAAAAATGTATGCAGCATTGAAGGACCACAAGAACACAGTGTCTCCATCATTCTTAAATGGAAGAAGTTTGGAACCACCAAGACTCTTCCTAGAGCTGCCGCCCGGCCAAACTGAGCAATCGGGGGAGAAGGGCCTTGGTCAGAGAGGTGACCAAGAACCTGATGGTCACTCTGACAGTGCTCCAGAGTTCCAGAAGGACAACCATGTCTGCAGCATTCCACAAATCAGGCCTTAATAGTAGAGTGGCCAGACGGAAGCCACTCCTCAGTAATTGGCACGTGACAGCACGCTTGAAGTTTGTCAAAAGGCACCTAAAGGACTTTAAGACCATGAGAAACAAGATTCTCTGGTCTGATGAAACCAAGAATGAACTCATTGGCCTGAATGCCAAGCATCACGTCTGGAGAAAACCTGGCCCCATCCCTAGAGGTGAAGCATGTGGTGGTGCAGCATCATGGTGTGGGGATGTTTTTTCAGCAACTGGGACTAGAAAAAATAGTCAGGATCGAGGGAAAGATGAACGGAGCAAAGTACAGAACTCTTGATGAAAACCTGCTCCAGAAGCGCTCAGGACCTCAGACTGGGACGAAAGTTCACCTTCCAACAGGACAACAACCCTAAGCACACAGCCAAGACAATGCAGGAGTGGCTTTGGGACAATATCTGAATGTCCTTGAGTGGCCCAGCCAGAGCCCGACTTGAAACCAATTGAACATCTCTGGAGAGACACTGATAATAGCTGTTCAGCTTGTTTGTGAGGACCTGCAGAGAAGAATGGGGAATCTCCCCAAATACAGCTGTGCCAAGCTGTAACATCATACCCAAAAAGACTTGAGACTGTAATTGCTGCCAAAGGTGCTTCAAAACAAAGTACTGAGTAAAAGGTCTAATACTTATGTTAACAGTGATATTTACGTTTTTTTATACATATATAAGGTTGCAAAAAAAATATTTGAACCTGTTTTGCTTTGTCATTATTGGGTATTGTGCGTAGATTGATGAGGGGAAACAATTTAATCAATTTTAGATAGAGCTGTAACGTAACAAAGTGTGGGAAATAAGTGAAGGGAGTCTGAATACATTCCGGCACCTGTACGTGCAGCATATGGATCATATGTAACAGATGACATGTAATCCATTACTCCCCAACCCTGATTATGCTGGACATGTTCACTCAGAAACACACAGGCAGCAGGGACAGTCAGTTACTCTCAACCTATGACCTCCTTTGTTGTCCAAAGGTTCAGGCAATCCCTTACCCATGTAAAAATGCCTCAGCATAAGTCTTCCCTACACGACCAAGACTGTCCTGAAAACCCGTGTACTACATTTTGTCCATTTTATATCTACATAATTGAAAGTAGTCATTGCCTGCATATGTTGTAAACATTTTATGGATCAAGGATCAGTTAAAAGATCAGTAAAAATATACGAAACCCTGATGTCAACTTCCATATTACAGAAAATTCATTTTGAGATACTAGGTTTTTTTCTGTTGCACACCTGCCTCCCCACACCAACGTCCCAGACAGGACAAAAGAGTTTCCAGACAACAAAGCTGATTATCGCATCAACCCTGACCCATGGGGTGTATCAGATTTCAAGCTGTCTCCACAGGAATAATTTACATGGAATCAAGTTTTTCTTGACAAGTGCTCAACTGTCACACTCAATAGCGAAAGTACGAAAGGAGAAATACGTCCAGAAAAAAAGACTGATTCATTTCTAAGAGGTATATTAAAGGGCGACAAAGAATGTAGAAAAAGGCAGACAAGGGGATAACGCAGGACAAAAGGAGGAAAGGACGCAAAGACCATAGAGGAGAGAAAGACGGACCAAAGAGGAGAGAAAGACGGACCATAAGAGAGAGAACAGGACGGACCAAAGAGGACAAAGGAAGAAAGAGGGAAGAGAAGGAAAGGACGGACCAAGAGGAGAGAAAGACGCGACCAAAGAGGAGAGAAAGGACGACCAAAGAGAAGAAAGACGGACCAAGAGAGAGAGGAAAGGACGGACAAAGAGAGAAGAGACAAGGGACGCGACCAAAGAGGAGAAAAGGACGGACCAAAGAGAGAGAAGGAGGACACCAAGAGGAAAAAGACCACGCGACCAGAAGAGAGGAGGAAAGGACAGAACCAAAGAAGGAGACGAAAGGACGGACCAAAGAGGAGAGAAAGGACGACCAAAGAGGGAGAAAGGACGGACCCAAAGGAGAGGAAAGACTACCAAAGAAGGAGAAGAAAGGACAGGAACCAAAGAGGAGAGAAGGACGCACCAAAGAGGAGAGAAAAGGACGAGAAACAGGAAGACAGAAAGAGCAAGACGGACCAAAGAGGGAGGAGAAAGGACAGACCAAAGGAGGAAGACGACCAACAGAGAGGAGGACAGGACCAAAGAGGAATGAGGCAGCAAGAGAGAGAAAGCGAAACAAGAAGAGGACCAAGAGGAGAGAAAGGACGGACCAAAGAGACCGGAGAGAAAGAGACGAGACCACAAAGAGGAGAGAAGAGGACGACCAAAGAGGAGAGAAAGGACAACCAAAGAGAGAGAAAAGGACGACCAGGAGCAGAAAGAGAAAGGAGCGAGAAAGGACAGACCAAAGAGGAGAAAAGGAACGGACACCAAAAGAGGAGAGACCAAAAGAGAGAAGGAAGGACCAAAGAGGAGAGAAAGGACAGACCAAAAGGAGAGAAAGGACAGACCAAAGAGCGGAGGAAAAGAAAACACCAAAGAGGAGAGAAAGGACACCGACCAAGAAGGCCAGGAGAGAAGAGGACAACAAAGAGGAGAGAAAGGACAGACCAAAGAGGAGAGAAAGGACAGCACCAAAGAGGAGAGGAAAGGACAGACCAAGAGAGAGAAAAGGACAGACCACAAGAGGAGAGAAACAGACAAACGGGACGCAAAGAGAAGAGAGGAAAAGGCACGGACCAAAGAGGAGAGAAAGGATGGACCAAAGAGGAGTGAAAGACAGGCCAGAGGAAATATGGCACCACATTTAGTTAAAATTTTCTCTTGAAATAGTCTGCAGGCAGGATTCTGATATTATATGATTATGGTCCTGGCTGCAGGCCCAGTTGTTTGACTGCCATGATATTGTGAACTTGATCGCATTTCTTAAAGAAATGGATCTGTAAAAAATTACTTTTTCCAGCAGATAGAAGGAATTCTGTCAACATATTTCTTTGAAATACTTTACCAACTTTATTTGCACATCTGAAGTCCAAGTATGCACCTTGAAGTGTGTCCATAGTTATGAGAAATTAAGTGCATCGATAAATCGTAAGTCTTCAGTCCCAACTTAAGTACCTCTTAGTTTTGCTAACTTTTTACTTCCTAGGACTATTACCTCACTTTCTCATTCGGAGAAGCCTTCTATAGAAATTATCCAAGGTGGAAAATTCAAAGTCCGGTCAGTCACATTATGCACAAACCACAAAAACCTCACTTCCCCAAAATGTTGCATGTAAACTAACTGTAGCGGCTCAGACACAGCAACACAAGAAAAAAACTCAGTCTTTGTCGATTCAGAAAAACAACCAATAGTTGACAGGAGAGCTTGCAAGCACTTCATTGTACTGTGTACATTTCACTGAATCCTGTGCATATGACAAATGATCTTGTATTTGACAATAGACAATGCTGCAAGGACAAAGCCATTTTCTCTTTAATGGCAGCTAAGTATTCATATATTCAAAAATCTATCTTCGCTCCAGACTGGTTTATACACCAAATTTGTTAACTTAATGAAACTTTTCAGAAGTACAATGAGAGTCTGATGAGATGATTTTTTAATTCTCAGTCATGTGATTGAGCCACTATTTAGCTCACGCTTCAGCAGACAGAAGTTACAACTGTGAAATCTGTCACTTCTTTTTATTGAACAAAATACAGTATCACTTCTGCTATTTTCATGTTGGTTACGTTGATCAGTAGGTCTATTGTTATTGAGTCATAAACTACAAATGGCAACACAGCCTAGCAACCTACATCAACACAACCKTTGGGTTGATTAACATTAATGATTAACATGATCACACCAGGGGGTGTAACGAATGACGTGAACCAGTAGKACTGTTGCAGATAGACAATGACAAGAACTGACACTATTCCCTTTTCTTAATGATACGTTTTACACAATCTACAGTTGAAGTCGGAAGTTTACATACACCTTAGCCAAATACATTTCAACTCAGTTTTTCACAATTCCTGACATTTAATTGTAGTAAAAATTACAGTCTTATGTTAGTTAGGATCACCACTTTATTTTAAGGAATGTGAAATGTCAGAATAATAGTAGAGAGAACCATTTATTTAAGGTTTTATTTCTTTCATCACATTCCCAGTGGGTCAGAAGTTTACATACACTCAGTTAGTATTTAGTAGCATTGCCTTTAAATTGTTTAACTTGGGTCAGTCATTTTGGGTAGCCTTCCACAAGCTTCCCACAATAAGTTGGGTGAATTTTGGCCCATTCCTCCTGACAGAGCTGGTGTAACTGAGTCAGGCTTGTAGGCCTCCTTGCTCGCACACGCTTTTTCAGTTCTGCCCACAAATTTTCTATGGGATTGATGGCCACTCCAATACCTTGATATTGTTGTCCTTAAGCCATTTTGCCACAACTTTGGAAGTATGCTTGGGGTCATTGTCCATTTGAAAGACCCATTTACGACCAAGCTTTAACTTCCTGACTGATGTCTTGAGATGTTGCTTCAATATATCCACATAATTGTCCTTCCTCATGAAGCCATCTATTTTGTGAAGTACACCAGTCCCTCCTGCAGCCCCACAACATGATGCTAACACCCCCGTGCTTCACGGTTGGGATGGTGTTCTTCGCCTTGCAAGCCTCCCCTTTTTTCCTCCAAACATAACGATGGACATTATTGCCAAACAGTTCTATTTTTGTTTCATCAGACCACAGGAGTACGATCTTTTTCCCCATGTGCAGTTGCAAACCGTAGTCTGGCTTTTCTTTGGCGGTTTTGGAGCAGTGACTTCTTCCTTGTTGAGCGGCCTTACAGGTTATGTCGATATAGGACTCGTTTTACTGTGGATATACATACTTTTGTACCTGTTTCCTCCAGCATCTTCACAAGGTCCTTTGCTGTTGTTCTGGGATTGTTTGCACTTTTCGCACTAAAGTACATTAATCTCTAGGAGACAGAATGCGTCTCCTTCCTGAGCGGTATGACAGCTGCGTGGTCCCATGGTGTTTATACTTGCATACTATTGTTTGTACAGATGAACGTGGTACCTTCAGGCGTTTGGAAATTGCTCCCAAGGATGAACCAGACTTGTGGAGTGTGGAGGTCTACAATTCTTTTTCCTGAGGTCTTGGCTGATTTCATTTGATTTTCCCAATGCAGTCAAGCAAAGAGGCACTGAGTTTAAAGTAGGCCTTGAAATACAATTTCAGGCCTAATTGACTCAAATTATGTCAATTAGCCTATCAGAATCTCTCTAAAGCCATGATATATTTTCTGGAATTTTTCATTCAAGTTGTTTAAAGCACAGTCAACTTAGTGTATGTAAACTTCTGACCCACTGGAATTATGATACAGTGATACAGTAATCTCTGTTAACAATTGTTGGAATAATTACTTGTGTCGTGCACAAAGTAGATGTCCTAATCCAACTTGCCATAACTATAGTTTGTTAACAAGAAATTTGTGGAGTGCGTGAAAAACGAATTTAATGACTCCAACCTAAGTGTATGAACGTCCTACTTCAACTGTAACAGTGGGAGAACAAGTATTTGATACACTGCCGATTTTGCAGGTTTTCCTACTTACAAAGCATGTAGAGGTCACAAAATCCAGAAAATCACATTGTAATGATTTTTAGTAATTATTTGCATTTTATGCATGACATAAGTAAGACGCTGTCCACACACTCAATCAAACAGACTCCAACCTCTCCACAATGGCCAAGACCAGAAGAGGCTGTGTAAGGACATCAGGGATGAAATTGTAGACCCTGCACAAGCTGGGATGGCTACAGACAATAGCAAGCAGCTTGTGAAAGGCAACAACTGTTGGCACAATATTAGAAATGGAAGAAGTTGACGGTCATCACCCTCGTCTGGGCTCCATGCAAGATTTCACCTCGTGGGGCATCAATGATCATGAGGAAGGTGAGGATCAGCCAGAACTACACGGCAGACCTGGTCAATTACCTGAAGAGAGCTAGACCACAGTCTCAAAGAAAACCATAGTAACACGCTACGCCGTCATGATTAAATCCTGCAGCGCACGCAAGGTCCCCCTGCTCAAGCCAGCGCATATCCAGGCCCATCTGAAGTTTGCCATGACCATCTGGATGATCAGAGGAGAACTGAGAAGGTAATGTGCGTTGAGAGCAAAATAGAGCTTTTTGGTCTAAACTCCACTCGCCGTTTTGAGGAAGAGAAGGATGAGTACAACCCCAAGAGCACCATCCCAACCGTGAAGCATGGGGTGAAACATCCATCTCCTTTGGGTTGCTTTTCTGCAAAGGCGGACAGACGACTGCACCGTAAAAGCATTGAAGATGCTCCTTCCCTCAGTAAGAGCATTGAAGATGGGTCGTGGCTGGGTCTCTCCAGCATGACAACGACTCGAAACACACAGCCCACGGCAACTAAGAGTGGCTCCGTAAGAAGCATCTCAAGGTCCTGGAGTGGCCTAAGCAGTCGTCCAGACTGAACCCAATAGAAAATCTTTGGAGGGAGCTGAAAGTCCGTATTGCCAGCGACAGCCCCGAAACCTGAAGGATCTGGAGAAGGTCTTATGGAGGCAGTGGGCCAAAATCCCTGCTGCAGTGTGTGCAAACCTGGTCAAGAACTACAGGAAACGTATGATCTCTGTAATTCTAAACAAAGTTTCTGTACCAAATATTAAGTTCTGCTTTCTGATGTATCAAATACTTATGTCATGCCAATAAAATGCAAATTAATTACTTAAAATCATACAATGTGATTTTCTGGATTTTTGTTTTAGATTCCGTCTCTCACAGTTGAAGTGTACCTATGATAAAAAATTACAGACCTCTACATGCTTTGTAAGTAGGAAAACCTGTAAAATCGCAGTGTGTCAAATACTTGTTCTCCCCACTGTATATATCTGAACATTTGTTTCAATTGCACAGCCCTTGTCCAACTCTCTCTGGTTCAGAGGGGGAACAAAGTTTAATGTGTGCTCATTTAATCATTCACACATCTCTATTCTTAGCATGTTGCCGTAGATTTTGGTTGTCAATCACTGCTATATCTAGGCCAAGTATTTTGAGGCTTTTGAATGGTCTTCAACAGGCAAATTGTTTTCACTTTTTGCCCAAATCTAACTGCCTGTAGCTCAGGACCTGAAGCAAGGACATGCATACTGCGAAAAACAAAACTTTGAATTTGGGAAATGTGAATTTAA
>NW_019949017.1:22062-26566 GCF_002910315.2 Salvelinus sp. IW2-2015
CAAGTGCTTAAATGCTGAGCTGTAGTCGATGAACAGCATTCTTCACATAGGTATTCCTCCTTGTCCAGATGGTTTAGCGGCAGTGTGGGGCAGTGTTGGGCGTCGTCTGTGGACCTTATTTGGTCGGTAAGCAACATTGGGAGTTGGTACTAGGGTGGGTCATGTAGGGTGCGAGGTGATATGGTCACGTTGACTAGTCTCTCAAAGACGACGTTCATTGATACCGGAAAGTGAGTGCTACGGCGCGCGGTAGTCGTTTAGGTCTCAGTTCATCTTAGCTTCTTAGGAACAGGAACAGTGGTGGCCCTCTTAGAAGCATGTGGGGAACAGCAGACTGGATAAGGATTGAGTTTGAATATAGTACTCTAAGCACATCCGAGCCAGGCTGGTCTGCGCATCGCTCTCTGAGGCACGCGGGCTGGCGATGCCGTCTGGGCCTGCGGCCTTGCGAGGTTAACACGTTAAATGTTTTATCTCCCACCTACGGCTGCAGTTGAGAGGAAGCCCGCAGTCTTCGGTAGCGGGCCCGGTCAGTGGCACTGTATTGTCCGTCGTCAAAGCGAGCCAAAAGAGTTATGTTAGTCTGTCTGGGAGCAAGGACATCCGTGGGTCCGACGCGGGCTGGTTCGTGTTTGTGTAGATCCGTGATGGGACTGTAGACCTGCACACATACCTCTTGTCGTCTGAGCTGTGGAAATGCGAGACCGTCTACTTTGTCTTCCTATACATGGGACTTAGCTTGTAGTGTCCGATTGCCTTGCGGAGGGGAATAGCTACACTGTTTGTTTTTGCGGTTCATGTTCGGGCACTTTGCCCTTGGATTAAATAGCAGTGGATTTCGCTCTTTCAGTTTCACCGCGAATTGCTGCCAATCAATCCGACGGTTTCTGGTTTGCGGAAGTGTATTTAATCGTTGCTGTTGGATACGACATCAGTTCAATGCACTCCTTACAATGAACGTCGCCTCAACCCGAGAAACATCAAGCGTAATTCGGTAAGTGTTGGTTGTTGGACGCCAATGACGGAAACACTATACCAATCACGATGACGAAGCAGTCTGAAGCGTGGAATCAGATTGGTTCGGGACCAGCGTTGAACAGACCGTGAGCTGCGGGAGCTTGCTTGTTTTAGTTTCTGTTTGATAGCTGGGAAGCAAACAAAATTGGAGTCGTACGGTCAGCTTTTTCCGAAAGGAGGGCGGGGAGGGCCTTATATGCGTCACGGAAGTTAGTATAACAATGATCTCAGTTTCTTACCAGCCCTGAGTTCCCGCTCAATCGGAGCCTGATAGCTGAATTTAATTTAGGGGAGTATGTTTCGTTCCTTTCAGAATTCAGCCTTGTTAAAAATCCCCAGCTACGTATGAATGCGCCTCAGTGGTGTGCTGCTGTTTCCAGGTTTACAAAGAGTCAGGGGATAAAGTTCGTATCAGGGCCATCTCGATGTGTCTGGCGTCGTTGGGGGGATAGTATACGCCGTGTGACATTAATCGAGAGAATTCCCTTGTAGATAATAGCGTCGACATTTCTGATTGTTCGAGATCTCGGTAAATCTGAGTGAACAGAATAGACTTTGAGTTCCTGTAGTCTGTAATGATACACCACGTCCTCGTTGATCAAAGGCATACACCCCCGCCCTCTTCTTACCAGAAAGATGTTTGTTTCTGTCGGCGCGATGCGTGAAGAAACCAGCTGGCTGCACCGACTCCGTTAGCGTCTCTCGAGTGAGCCATGTTTCCGTGAAGCAAAGAACGTTACAATCCCTGATGTCTCTCTGGAATGTTACCCTTGCTCGGATTTCATCAACCTTATTGTCAAGAGACTGGACATTGGCGAGTAGTATGCTAGGGAGTGGAGCGCGATGTGCCCGTCTCCGAAGCCTGACCAGGAGACCGCTTCGTTTGCCCCTTTTACGGCATCGATGTTTAGGGTCACCGGCTGGGATCAGATCCATTGTATTGGGTGGAAGGCAAAACACAGGATCCGCTTCGGGAGAGTCATATTCCTGATTGTAACGATGGTGAGTTGACGTTGCTCTTATATTCAGTAGTTCCTCCCGACTGTATGTAATGAAACCTAAGATTGCCTGGGGTACCAATGTAAGGAATAACACATAAAACAACAAAATACTGCAAAGTTTCCTAGGATCGCGAAGCGAGGCGGCCATCTCGGTCGGTGCCGGAGAAACCATAACGCTACGTGCTGTGCCCAGCAGTTATCTTACTATCTTTTGATAATAAATACAAAATTATTTGGTAATTCAGTTTGTGACTATTTACCCATGCAACAGAGCATAGCAATGCAATTAACTGTATATGGAAAATATATTGGACTGTAGAGGAAAATGTTTAATACCTGTATCGGCTAAAGTGAGGTGGAAAAGACTCAGTAGGGGTTCTAACTAACCAAATATGTTTCGTTTTGGAGGGGGGCTGTGGCGTACGGACTGTTGCTGGCTTTTTTCTCTGCCCCATCTATAAGCCCCAATGCAATACACTGTATTTGACTGTCTACTACCTGGCTCAGCTAAAGTAGGGTGGAAAATACTAGGTAGGGTTTAAACAAAATGCTAAGTCATAGCAGGTGTTGGACTTTTATTGTGGTCAAACAGCTTAAAATGTGGTGCCTGAACAGACAGTTTAAATACAGCACTGTGTCATAGGACACACAATGTCATACCAAAATACTTTATAACTTATTAAAAGACATGTCTTATAATCTTCCTTCTGGTGGACACTTTGGAAAGAATACAACACAATATGTTTATACAAAAAGTCGAGAGATGCAAGTCAATTTGGTTAAAATAAGCATACTTTATTCATAATAAATATCACAATGAAGTCAATTATTCAAATTGATCATCAACAGTTAGAGAAGTTTCAAATTGTTTTGCCACGTGCACAAGTACATTGAAATGCTTACTTGCTGTCTCCTTCCCAACAATGCAGTCAGTAATCAAATTAATAAAACATCTAAGTTAAGTGAAATATTAGCTTTTGACTGAAGCCGAAAAAGACAGGAAATTCTAAAGCTAATTTGACCAATGCACTAAAGGCTTTTCAGTATAAATAGCTTGACTACTGCTAGAGACTTGTAGCTTTATTGCTGTAACAGACGTACTCACATTGGATGGGTTGATAATATTTCAAACCTTCTCTCAAACAGCCTAATACATACTTTTAGAGTAGATTTACCCCATTAATGCACTTGGTAATGTAAATGTGTTCTTTCATGTAAAACATCATCCCATTACACTAATTTAAGCATTATGGAGAGGTTTTCCCAGCCACAGATTAAACCAGATTAAACCAGACTCTTGTGGATCGCCATGATGGCAGCATCCTCCTGCTGTGCTCTCCATACACTCATCATCCAGAGGAAAGGAATCATCCAGACACTTAGCGGTAGTGTAAGTGCTGCACAAGGGAGGGCAAAGATTGACAGTCTCTGTAATCCGAGAAAGGGCATCTGGTGCAYCGTTCAGTGATGAAGTCAAACCTGCAGTCTGATAGACCAGCGAATAAYACGGCTGTTGGTCTTGCCTGATGCCAGAACCCACTGCAGAGCAGCGTGGTCTYTGACAATGTTGAAGACCTTCGCCTRCAAGTAATAGCTCCATTTCTCCAAAGCCCAGACCACAGCGAGGCACTCCCTTTCAGTCGTTGAATAATTCCTCTCGGCTGAATTAAGGGTGCGACTTGCATAGGCAAGAACTTCTTCTGTTCCAAGTCCTGTTTGTTGAGCCAAGARTGCTCCAAGTCCTGTTTGAKTTGCATCCGTGTACAGAATMAAATGAGCATTCAGGTTAGGATGTCCAAGCACTGGAGGAGTAATGAGACTGTTTTTGAGTGTTTCAAATGCACTTTGGCATGCAGGGGTCTATTGGAATTTCACACCCTTCTTCTTAAGGTGGTTGAGGGGTTCGGCGACCTTTGAAAAGTCAGGCACAAACCTGTGGTACCATCCAGCCATATCCAGAAAGTGTTGAACAGCCTTGAGGGATGTGAGAATTGGGAATTCCTGCACGGCTGCAACTTGGGTTGGATCTGCATTGATACCTTCAGCATTAACCTCTCTTGGGAAGGGGGCAGTATTTTCACGGCCGGATGAAAAGCGTGCCCAAATTAAACTGCCTGTTACTCAGACCCAGAAGCTGGGGTATGCATATAATTGGTATATTTGGATAGACAACACTAACGTTTCTAAAACTGTTAAATGTGTCTGTGAGTATAGCAGAACTGATATGGCAGGCGAAAATCATTTTTTAGCCTACCACTGTTTTCAATGGCTGTCACTTTTATTATAAGACAGCATCCCTTCAGATTGCAGTTCGTAGGGCTTCCACTAGATGTCAACAGTCTTTAGAAAGAGTTTCATGCTGGTTTTTGGAAAAATGAGCCAGAAATTGTTGTTTTTCTAGGTGGCTCCCATTTTGGCTGTAGTGTTTCCAAGCGCGTGAATGAGAGCGCGTTCTTTGGTATTTTTCCCCCGGTAAAGACAATAAC
>NW_019949018.1:0-12784 GCF_002910315.2 Salvelinus sp. IW2-2015
TGATGATCTGGGTATGTTGTACGAAAAATACGAAGACTATTTACACGGGACAGACGAGACAAAAGAACCGTCTGACTGCTACGCCATCTTGGATTACAATGGCATGGGAAACATATGTTAACATTGATCTTATTGGCATGGGAACATATGTTAACATTGATCTTTATTGGCATGGGAAACATATGTAACATGCCAAAGCAAGTGAAGCAGAATAAAAAAAAATTGAAATAAACAATACAACTGAACAGTAAACATTACAAAAGTTCCAAAAAGACTGAGAGACATTTCAAATGTCTTATTATGTATATCTACAGTGTTGTAATGATGTGAATAGTTAAACGACAAAAGGGAAATATTAACATAAATATGGGTTGTATTTACAAAGGTGTTTGTTTCTCACTGGTTGCCCTTTTCTTGTGGCAACAGGTCACAAATCTTGCTTGTGATGTACAACTGTGATATTTCACCCAGTAGATATGGGAGTTTATCAAAATTGGATTTGTTTTCAAATTCTTTGTGGATCTGTGTATCTGAGGGAAATATGTCTCTCTAATATGGTCATACATTGGGCAGGAGGTTAGGAAGTGCAGCTCAGTTTCCACCTCATTTTGTGGGCAGTGAGCACATAGCCTGTCTTCTCTTGAGAGACTTCTGCCTACGGCGGCCTTTCTCAATAGTAAGGCTATGCTCACTGAGTCTGTACATAGTCAAAGATTTCCTTAAGTTTGGGTCAGTCACAGTGGTCAGGTATTCTGCAACTGCATACTCTCTGTTTAGGGCCAAATAGAATTCTAGTTTGCTCAGTTTTTTTGTTAATTCTTTCCAATGTGTCAAGTAATTATCTTTTTGTTTTCTCATGATTTGGTTGGGTCTAATTGTGCTGCTGTCCTGGGGCTCTGTGGGGTGTGTTTGTGTTTGTGAACAGAGCCCCAGGACCAGCTTGCTAAGGGGACTCTTCTCCAGGTTCATTTCTCTGTAGGTGATGGTTTTGTTATGGAAGGTTTGGGAATCGCTTCCTTTTAGGTGGTTGTAGAATTTATCTGAGGACAGCGCCCCGCACACAAAACCATGAAAACCATTTTGCAACCAGGAAGGTGCGACACGAAAGTCAGAAATAGCGATATAATAAATGCCTTACTTTCGAAGATCTTCATCTAGTTGCAATCCCAAATGTCTCAGTGACACAATGAATGGTCGATTTGTTCGATAAATTCCTTCTTTATATCCCCAAAATGTCCATTTATTTGGTGCGTTTGATTCAGAAATACACTGGTTCCAACTCGCCCAACATGACTACAAAGTATCTAATAAGCTACCTGTAAACTTGGTCCAAACATTTCAAACAACGTTTCTAATCCAACCTCAAGTACCCTAAAATGTAAATAATCACAAAAATTTAAGACGGGATAAACTGTTTCCAAAACCGGAGAAAAATAACGAGGAGGGCGCTCCTGTTCACACCAAAAGTCTTGAGTCTGAGTGACACATTGAAAGAATAGGACTACTTCTTAATTTCTTAAAATAAAAACATTGGACAATTTCTAAAGACTGTTGACGTCTAGTGGTAGCCATCGGAACTGAAATCGAGGCCCTAATAAATCAGGTTTCCCATAGAAAAGCATTGGAAAACACAATGACCTCAAAAAAGTTTTTCCCTGGATGGATTGTGCTCGGGGTTTCGCCTGCCAAATCAGTTCTGTTATACTCACAGACATTATTTTAACAGTTTTAGAAACTTTTGAATGTCTTCTATCCAATACTACCATGCATATGCATATCCTAGCTTCTCGGCCTGGGTAACAGGAAGTTTACTTTGGGCACACTTTTCATCCGGACGTGAACATTTGGGCCCTAGCCCAAAGAGGCTCTATTCTGGATTTTGATCATTTGCAGGTATCGGGCTAATTCTGCTCTGCATGCATTATTTGGGGTTTTACGTTGTACACAGAGGATATTTTTGCAGAATTCTGCGTGCAGAGTCTCAATTTGGTGTTGGTCCCATCTTGTGAATTCTTGTTTGGTGAGCGGACCCCAGACCTCACAAACGGACCCCAGACCTCACAACCATAAAGGGCAATGGGTTCTATAACTGATTCAAGTATTTTTAGCCAGATCCTAATTGATATGTCAAATTTTATATTCCTTTTGATGGCATAGAAGGCCCTTCTTGCCTTGTCTCTCAGCTCATTCACAGCTTTGTGGAAGTTACCTGGAAGTTACCTGATATTTAGGCCAAGGTATGTATTATTTTTTAGAGTAACGGTGTCTAGATAGAATTTGTGGTCCTGGCAACTGGACCTTTTTTGGAACACCATTATTTTGGTCTTACTGAGATTTACTGTCAGGGCCCAGGTCTGGCAGAATCTGTGCAGAAGATCTAGGTGCTGCTGTAGGCCCTCCTTGGTTGGGGACAGAAGCACCAGATCATCAGCAAACAGGAGGAACATTTGACTTCATATTCTAGTAGTGTGAGGCCGGGTGCTGCAGACTGTTCTAGTGCCCTCGCCAATTTGTTGATATATAAGCTGCATCCCTGTCTCACCCTATGGCCCTGTGGAAAGAAATGTGTGTGTGTTTTGCCAATTTAAACGCACACTTGTTATTTGTGAACATGGATTGTTTTATGTTGTATGTTTTTCGCCAACACCACTTTCCATCATAATTTGCAAATAAATTCATTAAAAATCCTACAATGTGATTTTCTGGATTTCTTTTCCTCATTTTGTCTGTCATAGTTGAAGTGTACATATGATGAAAATTACAGGCCTCTCTCATCTTTTTAAGTGGGAGAACTTGCACAATTGGTGGCTGACTAAATACTTTTTTGGCCCACTGTAGGTAGCACACAGGAGGACATTTTTCTCTGTTAAGATCATTTCCTTTGAATTGGTAGCCAAATGTAAATTTTCCTGTTTTGATTCATTTGTAGAGTTAGTTAGGTCTGCTCTTTATCAATTAGCATGCCCCTGAGTCCTTCCCTGTTTCACACCTGGTAGTTTGGTGGATGAGACTACCAGCTCTCTGTAACCTAGAGGACAACAGTGGGTCCATCTCCTTTATACCACCACCTGGTAGTTTGGTGGATGGGCTATCAGCTCTCTGTAACCTAGAGGACAACCAGGGTCCATCTCCTTTATACACCCACCTGGTAGTGTGGTGGATGGGACTATCAGCTCTCTGTAACCTAGAGGGCAACCAGTGGGTCCATCTCCTTTAACCACCCACCTGGTAGTGTGGTGGATGGGACTACCAGCTCTCTTTAACCTAGAGGGCAACCAGTTGGTCATTTCCTCTATGCCATGTTTCTTGTAGGATGACAATGTCTGTATTTTCCGATTTCTCAGGCCTTGATATTCCAGGATGAGATAGTGAAAGCTTTGTGTTCCATAAAGTGTCCAATGTTGTTAGTTGAGTGTTTTGGCCTCTGACCAGTAAGTGTGAGCAGAGCCTGCTGAGCATCTGGTACATGCCATTGCTTGGGCTAGTGTAAGAGTGGGGGCTGGGCCTGTTTGCCTGCTCACGGCCTGGGTGTATGTGTGACTTTCATGTTGAAACTCTTTTTGCGGGGTGGGGGCATGGGTGGGCAGGAGGGGCATAGGTCTGATCTGAGGGGGGCTAAATGGGGTGTGGGCAGTGCTGATTGGGGGCGTGTTGATTGTTGGGTGGGGGTGTGGATGTGGCTGGTGGTGCTGTGGTCTGGATAAAGGTCCTCTCGGCGTGGACCTATGTGTAGAACCATGTGGGTCTGGGAGAGTGTCTCGCTGGTCTGGGCAGGGTGTCTATTGATCTGTTGCTTCCAGTGTGAGGTGTTGGGGCTGTGGTTGAGGGTGATGTTCTTTAGGGTCCGGCGAAGGAGGGCTACTGCTGCCTTGTATAGGTGGACCTGGTCGTAAAGACTGTTCAAGTCCAGGGTGGAGTGGTGGGCCAGTTAACCTCTCTCTCTCTCTCTGTCCCTCCTCTCTCTTTGTCCCTCTCCCTCTCTCTCTCTGTCCTCCTCTCTCTTTGTCCCTCTCCCTCTCTCTCTCTGTCCCTCTCCCTCTCTGTCCTCTCCCTCTCTGTCCCTCTCCCTCTCTGTCCTCTCCCTCTCTGTCCTCCTCTCTCTCTCTCTGTTCTCTCCCTCTCTGTCCCTCTCTCTCTGTCCTCTCTCTGTCTCTCCTCTCTCTTTCTCTCTCCTCTGTCCCTCTCTCTCTGTCTGTCTCTCTCTGTCTCTCCTCTCTCTTTCTCTCTCTCTCTGTCCCTCTCTCTCTGTTGTCTCTCTCTGTCTCTCTCTCTCTTTCTTCTCTCTCTCTGTTCCTCTTCATCTCTGTCTCTCCTCTCTTTCTCTCTCTCTCTGTTCCTCTTCATCTCTGTTCTCCTCTCTCTCTCTCTCTCTCTCTGTTCCTCTTCCTCTCTGTCTCTGTCTCTCCTCTCTCTTTCTCTCTCTGTTCCTCTTCCTCACTGTCCTCTCCCTCTCTGTCCTCTCTCCAAAGTTGCCTTGTGTGCAACCTCAAAGGCATTGTTTGTTGTTCAGGCTATGACACTAAATGGAATGGTTTGTCTTTAGAGAACCAGTCAGTCCTACAGATTGGTAGATGCTTATGCAAATATGACAGCTCGTCATATTCTTACGCTGTATAATACCGCGTCCGTCTGTGATTGTTGCTTATTAACAACACATTAATATTGATCTCCTTACATGAGTTTCACATCACCATGGGAAAGGATAGGTCAGTAGCAACCTGAGAGGCATAAAACACAACAGAAGAAAACAGCTGTAGTCAGCCTCTCCTTTCACTCTGATGGTGGAAATGGCTCACTACGTAGTACACTTCTTTTGACCAGGGATGTATGGCCACTGGTTAAAAGTAGTGCACTATATAGGAATAGGGTGCCATTTCAGAGGCAGTTTTTTGATCTGACATCTGTGTGGTCTTTATGTCTCGTTTGTAGCAGAACCTTGTAACCAAACCTCAGCTTGTTCTCTGACACCTGGATGTCATGTATTACTGCTACTCCTGACACTGGAATGTTTCACTGCTACTCCTGACACTGGAATGTTTTACTGCTACTCTGACACTGGAATGTTTCACTGCTACTCCACACTGAATGTTTCACTGCACTCTGACACTGAATGTTCATGCTATCCTGACACTGGAATGTTTCACTGCTACTCCTGACATTGGAATGTTTCACTGCTACTCCTGACACTGGAATGTTTCACTGCTACTCCTGACACTGGAATGTTTCACTGCTACTCCTGACACTGGAATGTTCACTGCTACTCCTGACACTGGAATGTTTCACTGCTACTCCTGACACCTGGAATGTTTCACTGCTACTCTGACACTGGGATGTTTCACTGCTACTCCTGACACTGGAATGTTTCACTGCTACTCCTGACACTGGAATGTTTCACTGCTACTCCTGACACTGGATGTTTCACTGCTACTCCTGGACACTGGAATGTTTCACTGCTACTCCTGACACTGGAATGTTTCACTGCTACTCCTGACACTGGAATGTTTCACTGCTTCTCCTGACACTGGAATGTTTCACTGCTACTCTGACACTGGAATGTTTCACTTCTACTCCTTGACACTGGAATGTTTCACTGCTACTCCTGACACTGGAATGTTTCACTGCTACTCCTGACACTGGAATGTTTCACTGCTACTCCTGACACCTGGAATGTTTACTGCTACTCCTGACACTGAATGTTTCACTGCTACTCCTGACACTGGAATGTTTTTACTGCTACTCCTGACACTGGAATGTGTCACTGCTACTCCTGACACTGGAATGTTTCACTGCTACTCCTACATGGAATGTTTCACTGCTACTCCTGACACTGAATGTTTCACTGCTACTCCTGACACTGGAATGTTTCACTGCTACTCCTGACACTGGAATGTTTCACTGCTACTCCTGACACTGGAATGTTTCACTGCTACTCCTGACATTGGATGTGTTCACTGCTACTCCTGACACTGGAATGTTTCACTGCTACTCCTGACACTGGAATGTTTCACTGCTTACTCCTGACACTGGAATGTTCACTGCTACTCCTGACACTGGAATGTTTCACTGCTACTCCTGACACTGGAATGTTTCACTGCTACTCCTGACACTGAATGTTTCACTGCTACTCCTGACACTGGAATGTTTCACTGCTACTCCTGACACTGGGATTTCACTGCTACTCCTGACACTGGAATGTTTCACTGCTACTCCTGACACTGAAGTTTCACTGCTACTCCTGACACTGGAATGTTTCACTGCTACTCCTGACACTGGAATGTTTCACTGCTACTCCTGACACTGGAAAGTTTCACTGCTACTCCTGACACTGGAAGGTTTCACTGCTACTCCTGACACTGGAAGTTCACTGCTACTCCTGACACTGGAATGTTTCACTGTACTCCTGACACTGGAATGTTTCACTGCTACTCCTGACACTGGAATGTTTCACTGCTACTCCTGACACTGGAATGTTGCACTGCTACTCCTGACACTGGAAGTTTCACTGCTACTCCTGCACTGGAATGTTCACTGCTACTCCTGACATGGAATGTTGCACTGCTACTCCTGACACTGGAATGTTTCACTGCTACTCCTGACACTGGAATGTTTCACTGCTACTCCTGACACTGGAATGTTTCACTGCTACTCCTGACACTGGAATGTTTCACTGCTACTCCTGACACTGGAATGTTTCACTGCTACTCCTGACACTGGAATGTTTCACTGCTATCCTGACACTGGAATGTTCACTGCTACTCCTGACACTGGAATGTATAGTCAAGTAGTACAAATTCTGAATTCTCTCCTCAATAGATATTACCTTCCTCGGTAGATATTACCTCTCTCAGTAGATATTACCTCTCCTCAATAAATATTACCTCTCCTCAGTAGATATTACCTCTCCTCGGTAGATATTACCTCTCCTCTGTAGATATTACCTCTCCTCGGTAGATATTACCTCTCCTCGCTAGATATTACTCTCTTCAGTAGATATTACCTCTCTTCGGTAGATATTACCTCTCCTCGGTAGATATTACCTCTCCTCGGTAGATATTACCTCTCTCAGTAGATATTACCTCTCCTCAGTAGATATTACCTCTCCTCAGTAGATATTACCTCTCCTCAGTAGAATTACCTTCTCTCAGTAGATATTACCTCTCCTCAGTAGATATTACCTCTCCTCAGTAGATATATTACCTCTCCTCAGTAGATATTACTCTTTCAGTAGATATACTCTCCTCAGTAGATATTACCTCTCCTCAGTAGACATTACTCTCCTCAGTAGACATTACCTCTCCTCAGTAGACATTACCTCTCCTCAGTAGATATTACCTCTCCTCAGTAAATATTACCTCTCCTCAATATATATTACCTCTCCTCAGTAGATATTACCTCTCCTCAATAGATATTACCTCTCCTCAATAGATATTACCTCTCCTCAGTAGATATTACCTCTCCTCAATGATATTACCTCTCCTCAGTAGATATTACCTCTCATCAGTAGATATTACCTCTCCTCAATAGATATTACCTCTCCCAATAGATATTACCTCTCCTCAATAAATTTACCTCTCCTCAATAAATATTACCTTCTCCTCAATAGAATATTACCTCTTCCTCAGTAGATATTACCTCTCCTCAGTAGATATTACCTTCCTCAGTAGATATACCTCTCCTCAGTAGATATTACCTCTCTCAGTAGATATACCTCTCCTCAGGATATTACCTCTCCTCAGTAGATATTACCTCTCCTCAGTAAGATAATTGCCTCTCCTCAGTAGATATTGCCTCTCCTCAGTAGATATTACCTCTCTCAGTAGATATTACCTCTCCTCAGTGTAGATTTACCTCTCCCTCAGTTCAGTAGATATTACCTCTCCTCAGTAGATATTACCTCTCCTCAATAGATAGTACGTCTTCTCAATACCGTATCCTGCTTTTGATACTTTATTTGAGTCATTGTACGTGTCCAAAATGTGCCCCTGTTCCCTAAGGGGTTCTGGTCCCTATGGTTAAGAAATAAGGCCAGAGAAGGTGTGGTATATGGCCAATATACCTAGGCTAAAGGATATTCTTAATCAAGACGCACGGCGGAGTGCCTTGACACTGCCCTTAGCCGTAATACATTGGGCATATATTTACAAACTCCAGAGTTGCCTCATTGCTGTTATAAGCTGGTTACCAACGTAATTAGAGCAGTAAAAATGCATATTTTGTCATACCCGTGGTATACTGTACGGTCTAATATACCATGGCTGTCAGCCAATCAGCATTCAGGGCTTGAACCACCCAGTTTATAATCTCATTTATACAACAGGAGAGGCCATTGATTAGCTGTACAGGTATACTGTAGGATGTTCATTTCATCACCCTGCTGCGTGAGAACTTCCCTGCACTACACACCGGGATGGCAGGAAGCCTAGTGGTTAGAGTTTTGGGCTAGTAACCAAAAGGGTGCTAGATCAAATCCCTGAGCTGACAAGGTAAACATCTGTCGTTCTGAAGAAGGCAGTTAACTCTTCCCTGCTAGTCTGTCAATGTAAATAAAAATGTGTTTTTAGCTGACTTYCGTAGTTAAATAAAGTTTAAAAAAAACAAAAGACTTGTAGTGTATTTGAGGTTTAAAAAGGCTTCGGAAGTTTGTAATTCAGACTTGATTGTCCTTCACGAATAATTTATCAACCCTTACAAAAATGTCCATTAAATATAATCCACATAATAATTCCTATTACTACATGATTAATTTCCTGCTGTAGCAAACTGGCTCAAATTAAGATCCTACATCTGTAGGTTATGTGTCTTCTGTGATTTGAGGAGAGACAGATATGGAGAGCAAAGAGAGGGTTCTTACAGGGACTGTGGCTGAAATAGTACCATATTCTCCTTATGGGCTCTGGTCAAAAGTAGTGCACTATATAGTATATAGGGTACCATTTGGGACACAACCAGAGACTGATGAATCAATGGCCACCACAGTAACATTCAGACTGAGGCCTTCCATTCCTCCACTGTGGGGGCAGCTTCTTAGCCCGGGTCATGGTCACTAGAGCAAATTGTAGCAAACGTTTTTTGCAACCGAACACACAAATCTTAAGCTAAGGTAGTACCTCACCGTTTTTAACATGATTTCCCCATACTGAACACGACTTAGTTTTCACATAGTGAGCTGTTCCAGATAATGTGTTAGCGTCAAAATACACTGATAATATCCATAAAGCTGACAGGTTAGCCTCCTGAGAATGATTCAATTAAAAACGTTTATTCTCTCTTTTTGTGGGTGGAGACCCCCTACCCTTCATATGTCTTCAAAATATCTGACGGTAATATTAATATCTATAACTCTCCTGGGGTGGAGCAGCTTTCTATTCACAGCATGAGCCCTTTCATATTTTTATTGAAGACTTTTTCTTTGATCTCTCCTCTTCTCTTCGAGAGCTGAGTTAGCTAGCCCCTGCAGATCACACAATGAAACTGGTCAATGAGCTGGTCTGAGTTAGCTAGCCCCTGCAGATCACACAATGAAACTGGTCAATGACCAGCTCGCCGGCTGGCCCTCGGCTACATGTTCGTCGTCAGACCCACTGGCTCCAGGTCATCTACAAGGCTATGCTAGGTAAAGTTGCCGCCTTATCTCAGTTCACTGGTCACGATGGCTACACCCACCTGCAACACGCGCTCCAGCAGGTGTATCTCACTGATCATCCCTAAAGCCAAAACCTCATTTGGACGCCTTTCCTTCCAGTTCTCTGCTGCCTGCGACTGGAACGAATTGCAAAAATCTCTGAAGTTGGAGACTTTTATCTTCCCTCAACAACTTTAAAAATCTGCTATCCGAGCAGCTAACCGATCGCTGCAGCTGTACATAGCCATCTGTAAACTACCCACCCAATTTACCTACCTCACCCCCATACTGCTTTTATTTATTTACTTTTCTGCTCTTTTGCACACCAGTATCTCTTTCTTGCACATGATCATCTGATGATTTATCACTCCAGTGTTAATCTGCTAAATTGTAATTATTCGATTTATTGCCTACCTCATGCCTTTTGCACACATTGTTATATAGATTCTCTTTTTTTTTCTACCATGTTATTGACTTGTTTATTGTTTACTCCATGTGTAACTCTGTGTGTCTGTTCACACTGCTATGCTTTATCTTGGCCAGTCGCAGTTGTTCTCAACTAGCCTACCTGGTTTAAATAAAGGTGAAATAAAATAAATAAAATGTAACACCATGAATGTAACACCCTGTATGTAACACCCTGAATGTAACACCCTGTATGTAAACCCTGTAGTAACACCCTGTATGTTTCGTATGTAACACCCTGTATGTAACACCCTTGAATGTAACACCCTGTATGTAACACCCTGAATGTAACACCCTGTATGTAACACCCTGTATGTAACACCCTGAATGTAAACACCTGTATGTAACACCCTGAATGTAACACCCGGTATGTAACACCCTGTATGTTCTGAATGTAACACCCTGTATGTAACAACCTGTATGTTCTTAGAGATCTTTGAAGAAGCCATTATGTTAGTTTTTTTTACTATTCCTGTGGGACTTCTGGTTGCCGCAAGTAGAGTTAAACATGTCCAACACGCACGCACACACACACACACAACACACACACACACACACACCACCACACACACACACACACACACACACACACACACACACACACACACACACACACACACACACACACACACACACACACACACACACACACACACTTTACTAATGGTGAGTTTCCAAGCAAACAAGGAACTACTGAGGACATTCGGCAACGTTCCCATTAGGTCCCTTCAGACGTGACGCGTGTGTAGAACGTTCCATTAGGTCCCTTCAGGGTTTCAGCGTGACGGAGTGTAGAACGTTCCCATTAGGTCCTTCAGGTTTCAGCGTGACGGAGTGTAGAACGTTCCCATTAGGTCCTTCAGGGTTTCAGCGTGACGGTGTGTAGAACGTTCCCATTAGGTCCCTTCAGGGTTTCAGCGTGACGTTGTGTAGAACGTTCCCATTAGGTCCCTTCAGGGTTCAGCGTGACGGTGTGTAGAACGTTCCATTAGGTCCCTTCAGGGTTCAGCGTGACGGTGTGTTAGAACGTTCCCATTAGTCCCTTCAGGGTTTCAGCGTGACGGTGTGTAGAACGTTCCCATTAGGTCCCTTCAGGGTTCAGCGTGACGGAGTGTAGAACGTTCCCATTAGGTCCCTTCAGAGTTCAGCGTGACGGTGTGTAGAACGTTCCCATTAGGTCCCTTCAGGGTTTCAGCGTGACGGTGTGTAGAACGTTCCCATTAGGTCTCTTCAGGGTTTCAGCTGACGGAGTGTAGAACGTTACCATTAGGTCCCTTCAGGGTTTCAGCGTGACGGAGTGTAGAACGTTCCCATTAGGTCCCTTCAGGGTTTCAGCGTGACGGAGTGTAGAACGTTCCCATTAGGTCCCTTCAGGGTTTCAGGGTGACGGTGGGAGAACGTTCCCATTAGGTCCTTCAGGGTTTCAGCGTGACGGAGTGTAGAACGTTCCCATTAAGTCCCTTCAGGGTTTCAGCGTGACGAGTGTAGAACGTTCCCATTAGGTCCTTGCAGGTTCAGCCTGACGGAGTGTAGAACGTTCCATTAGGTCCCTTCAGGGTTTCAGGTGACGGTGTTAAGAACGTTCTCATTAGGTCCCTTAGGGTTCGGCGTGACGGCTGTGTAGACACGTTCCCATTAGGTCCCTTCAGGGTTTCAGCGTACGTGTGTAGAACGTTCCCATTAGGTCCCTTCAGGGTTTCGGCGTGTAGAACGTTCTCAGGTGACCTTTCTAGTTCCCTGTTCCCTGTCCCAGGACGTCACTGAGGACCATGTCAGGACCTTTGTAGGACATTCTAATGACGGCCATTTTACTAGTCCTTAGAAGAACATTCTCTGGGGGACCTTTTTCTAGTCCCATTTTTAGGACGTTCTTGGACGCGGTGTCATGGTCCCCTGGAGGTATTGTCTAGTTCCCAGTTTGTTTGATCCTCCTAGGGACCATGACACAACATCCTGACCATCCCGAGGAATTCCTAACGGACTCATTATGTTAGCAAGGCTACAACAGACCAGCACATTGACCAGTTTCATTGTGTGATCTTGCAGGTGCTAGCTAACTCAGACCAGCTCATTGACCAGTTTCATTGTGTGATCTGCAGGGGCTAGCTAACTCAGACCAGCACATTGACCAGTTTCAATGTGTGACTGCAGGGCAGCTAACTCAGACCAGCTCATTGACCAGTTTCATTGTGTGATCTGCAGGGGCTAGCTACTTCAGACCAGCACATTGACCATTTCATGTGTGATCTGCAGGGGCTAGCTAACTCAGACCAGCTCATTGACCAGTTTCATTGTGTGATCTGCAGGTGCTAGCTAACTCAGACCAGCTCATTGACCAGTTTCAGTGTGTGATATGCAGGTGCTAGCTAACTCAGACCAGCTCATTGACCAGTTTCATTGTGTGATATGCAGGGGCTAGCTAACTCAGACCAGCACATTGACCAGTTTCATTGTGTGATCTGCAGGGGCTAGCTAACTCAGACCAAGCTCATTGACCAGTTTCAGTGTGTGATTGCAGGGCTAGCTAACTCAGACCAGCCATTGACCAGTTTCATTGTGTGATCTGCAGGGGCTAGCTAACTCAGACCAGCCACATTGACCAGTTTCATGTGTGGATCTGCAGGGGCTAGCTAACTCAGACAGCTCATTGACCAGTTTCATTGTGTGATCTGCAGGGCTAGCTAATCAGACAGCTCA
>NW_019949019.1:0-2456 GCF_002910315.2 Salvelinus sp. IW2-2015
TGAATTGTCCAAGAATAGTCTGTGGATTGTCCAAGATAGTCTGTGGATTGTCCAAGATAGTCTGTGGATGTCCAAGATAGTCTGTGGATTGTCCAAGATAGTCTGTGGATTGCCAAGATAGTCTGTGGATTGTCCAAGACAGTCTGTGGATTGTCCAAGACAGTCTGTGGATAGTCCAAGATAGTCTGTTGATTGTACAAGACAGTCTGTGGATTGTCCAAGACAGTCTGTGGATAGTCCAAGATAGTCTGTTGATTGTACAAGACAGTCTGTGGATTGTTCCAAGATAGTCTGTGGATGTCCAAGATAGTCTGTGGATTGTCCAAGATAGTCTGTGGAAGACTCTGTCCCAAGAACAGTCTGTGGATAGTCCAAGACAGTCTGTGGATTGTCAAGACAGTCTGTGGATGTCCAAGATAGTCTGTGGATTGTCCAAGACAGTCTGTGGATTGTCCAAGATAGTCTGTGGATTGTCCAAGATAGTCTTGTGGATTGTCCAAGACAGTCTGTGGATTGTCCAAGATAGTCTGTGGATTGTCCCAAGATAGTCTGTGGATTGTCCCAAGATAGTCTGTGGATTGTCCAAGATAGTCTGTGGATTGTCCAAGATTTGATGTCCATGTGGGATTGGTCCAAGATAGTCTGTGGATTGCTCCAAGATAGTCTGTGGATTGTCCACAGATAAGTCTGTGGATTGTCCCAAGCACAGTCTGTGGGATTGTCCAAGATAGTCTGTGGATTGTCCAAGATAGTCTGTGGATTGTCCAAGATAGTCTGTGGATTGTCCAAGACAGTCTGTGGATTGTCCAAGCACAGTCTGTGGATTGTCCAAGACAGTCTGTGAATAGTCCAAGACAGTCTGTGAATAGTCCAAGCACAGTCTGTGGATAGTCCAAGACAGTCTGTGGATAGTCCAAGACAGTCTGTGGATAGTCCAAGACAGTCTGTGGATTGTCCGAGACAGTCTGTGGATTGTCCAAGATAGTCTGTAGATTGTCCAAGATAGTCTGTGGATAGTCCAAGCACAGTCTGTGGATAGTCCAAGACTACAAGTACCATCAGGTTTGGGGTCCATAACACTTCAATTCCAGTCAATTCAGGAAGTACACTGACATTCCATTTCCTATTCTCTTCCATGTTTTTCAATGAGGGACATGTGGGACTTTGATTGTCTTTATGCATTGACTGGCATTGAAATGGAATTGACTCCAAGACTGGTATCCCATGTTGAGCGAGGGATTTGTCTGACCTGTGTTTGTATCTGGTGTTGGGAGAGGAGACCTTTGACAGCCATCAGGGTGCTGTTGCATTGGGGAGTGCGGCCCCGGAGAGGTGAGGAGGAGGAAGATGAAGGTTGACCACCAGAGACCTTACCATCCTCACCACCATGAACCAGCTGAACAGGAAGTAGAATGGGTTGGAGAAAGGGAAGGCAACATCCTGACTATCCTAAAATATGTCAAAATCTAGATCACATAAACAACATGATAGAGACTGACACACGGCTGACATGTTAGTATTACCATCACCATGAAACAGCTGAACAGGAAGTGGAATGGGTTGGAGAAAGGGAAGGCAACATCCTGAGTAACTTTGCTTAAAAGAACTACAACACATACAAAACGGCTAGTTTCTCACACCCAGACTAAGTCTAGTCTTGGATTACAAAGTAAAAGATTGTGTCCAAAATGGCACCCTATTACCTATGTAGTGCACTACTTTTGACCAGAGCCCTATGGTTCCTGGGTAAAATGAGTACACTAAATAGGGAATAGGGTTCTGGTCTATAGTAGTGCACTATAATAGGGAATAGGGATCTGGTCTAAAGTAGTGCACTATATAGGGAATAGGGCTCTGGTCTATAGTAGTGCACTATATAGGGAATAGGGTGCCATTTCAGAAGCATTCTCTTAATTTAAATTCCAGGACTGAATCTGGTTCTGGGAAACAGGCACTGATAAAAAAGCACTGATAGTGATATGATAGTCCCAGGCCTGGTCTGAATACCTGTGTGATGCTGGTTAGTCCCAGGCCTGGTCTGAATACCTGTGTGATGCTGGTTAGTCCCAGGCCTGGTCTGAATACCTGTGTGATGCTGGTTAGGCCCAGGCCTGGTCTGAATACATGTGTGATGCTGGTTAGGTCCAGGCCTGGTCTGAATACCTGTGTGATGCTGGTTAGGCCCAGGCCTGGTCTGAATACCTGTGTGATGCTGGTTAGTCCCAGGCCTGGTCTGACTACCTGAGTGATGCTGGTTAGGCCCAGGCCTGGTCTGAATACCTGTGTGATGCTGGTTAGGCCCAGGCCTGGTCTGAATACCTGTGTGATAAGAGAGATGGACATCAACCAATGTACTGCTAATCTGGTAGACCTACCTGGACGTCAACCAATGTACTCCATCCTAGTTAGCAACCTACCTGGCCGTCAACCAATGTACTCACATCTGACATCACTCA
>NW_019949019.1:10751-12775 GCF_002910315.2 Salvelinus sp. IW2-2015
TCCTCACACATCCGGACTTTCAAAATCACTGGCTGTGCTGATTTATCGGCCTCCTAAACACTCAACTCTCTGACATTCTTGTTAAACTATCTGAGTTTACTAAACCATTCCTGAGCACCTTCAGCCTCGCTATGCTAGTGTTTGGTGATTTCAACATGTCAACTCCCCTGACTGCAGTCTCTCTACCGGCCTGGCTGATGTCCTGGACAACTTTTTGGACTTCCAACAGAACGTGGACTTTGCCACCCACCCCCCAAAAAATATCCAAACAATGGACCTGGTCTGTGCCACAGGCGTGGATCTCGCCAAATGTGTCAGGGGTTGTCCGACCTTAAACTCATCCCCCTTTACTCTAGACACTCGGCCCAAGACACGCTCAGGAGTCTGACAACTAGAAATACAGGCCAGCTTCCTGAATCCATCTCCAACCTGACACTTCCAGACACTATCAGAGCTGCAGAGTCTCTGTCCTCCTTTAAAAACACAGCTAAAGACGGATCTGTTCAGAAAAGCTTTAAAAATGACCTTTTGTTAATTCTGTTCTTTCGTCCTCCAGATCTGATGACACCTGGATGTAGCTTTGATTGTTGTTTGTGTTCTGTGTTTTGCATTTTTTTATTATTATTATTATTTGTATTACATTTTTTTTTTTAATATTCTTCAGTGCCTTGGGTGAGAGAAAAGCGCTTTACAAATTAAATGAATCATCATTTAATTCATAGAACATTTGAACAGCATTTATTCAGACAAACACAACTATACACTTTAAACGTTGACAATCTGCACAATCTGTGGAGTTTGGAAGCTGCATTATCTGGTATCCAAAACCAGGTGTCTCATCCTCTGCAACACCAGGGAAGATCTCTTATAGCCATGGCCGCCGGTTACGGTCGCCGTGGCAGTACGGCCCGTGGCAGGACAGCGTGCGCCACGGCCGTTACGCGTCCAATCAGGAATTCTTGCTTCCTTTGTTACACCTTCTTAGACATACACTTTAACCCCGGAAATACTCGCGAACTGCGTCATTCACCATCCCTTCACCCATCCTCTTTATATCGCTGCTGTGTACTTCTGGCCGCTCCATATAAGTGCCTGATCTCCCAGGATCACGGTCCTGTCTTTTCAGCATGATGGGAAAATACAACAGAGCGGCATCACGTCAAGGTGTTTCTCAAAGTAGGAATCTATAATGGGGGTTTGTGTTCTTTTTAAATTAAGTTCAACAGTCCCGTTTTTACAGAACTTTCTTCTCTAAATTCTGCCATTTCATGACGTCAGATTCCTATAAATCTGGGATTTAAATAAAGAACACCATCTCAATTTCACCGTAAAAAAACGGTCCAATCAGGACACAGAAACCAATATTTTCTGAGTTATTTTTCAAAAGCTTCCTCTTCGCTAGCTGTACTTGTACCACCGTGTTTTTAAGAGTTTCTGCTCTTTGCCCTGTTGTGGGCTTTTGTTTTGTTGTTGACATTTGAAGCCGTACTTAATTTGGCCACCACAGAAATAATTTGACTTTTGATGATAAAAATGGCTGTATTTTTTCGGACTTTTTAATTAAACTCAATAAGGATTATTGCCGTGGGTGGGTGTTAGGTTGAACTGAAATTTATTTGTTAAATGTAAAAACTCAGCAAAAAATAGAAAGGCTCCCTTTTTTAATACCCTGTCCTTTCAAAGATTAAATTTGCAAAAATCCAAATAACTTCAACTGATCTTCATCTGTGAAAGCGGTTTTAACTTCTTATGGCGCTGCAGGGCGAGATTGGACGTAGCTTTGATGAAAGTGCACAGAGGTGCCCAGAGTAAAACGGCCTGCTGCCTATATGCATAGTATTATTAGTATTGGATAGAAAACACCTCCTGACGTTTCTAAAACTGTTTCGGAATTAGTCGGTCTCGTGAGTAGAACAGAACTCATATGGCAGGCAGAAACCTGAGAAAAATCCAAACAGGAAGTGGAATCTGAGGCTGCGCTCGAGTTTAACACAGCTCCCATTGAAATCACAATCTCTCTCTTT
>NW_019949020.1:0-4796 GCF_002910315.2 Salvelinus sp. IW2-2015
ACACATAAAGTCTTTGATTGTGTATTTGATTGTCTTATTTGTAGGTGTTGTGTTTGTGTGTGTTGTTGAGTATTCTGTATGTGTTATTGTGTTGCGATTGTTTTGTGAGGATCTGTATCGTGTGTGTGGTCTGGATGTTTTGTGAGTATTGTATGGTGTAAGTTTGTGTGTGGTTTTGTGACATTTTGTATGTGGTGTTTGTGTGTTTTGTGGTCATCTGTATGGTGTGTTTTGTGTGTGTGTTTGTGATGCTGCCTTTGCAACAGACTGTTGTCTTGACCACACTTCCAGTTCATAGCAATGAGAAGAAAGAAGTAACTCACTTAACACATATAATGAGTCAATTTGCCTGTTCGACTAATCGAAACATGGACAAAATAATACAACATCATTTGAGCATGGCGAGCCAAATAAGCTAATTCACGTCATTCAATAAGCACCCTCCCCGAGTTGTTTTAAATACTCTGAACAATGAGTTGAAAAGTCAAGCTGTTTCCACAGTACATGTTGTTCTGATACCTCCACACAACCGTGCCTGCCCATGTTTCATAAAATCGCCACATCATGTTTTGCGTCGGAGTGACACAATGCTATGAGTGACAGAGTACTCAGAAGTGGCACAAGGATAGTTATGACTCAAGAAGTTGACACAAGAGTTGACTCAAGCAGTTGCACAAGGGAGTGACTTCAAGAAGTTACACAAGGAGTGGCACAGAGTGGCAACAATGAGTTGGCACAAGGGTTGGCACAAGAGTTGGCACAAGGAGTTACTCAAGAGTTGACACAAGGAGTTGACACAAGAGTTGACACAAGGAGTGGACTCAGAGTTGGCACAAGGAGTTTGACTCAAGGAGTTGACACAAGGAGTTGACACAAGAGTTGACACGAAGGAGTTGACTCAAGGAGTGCACAAGAAGTGACTCAAGGAGTGCACAAGGAGTTGAATCAAGAGTTGACTCAAAGAGTTGGCGCAATGAGTTTGCCAAGGGAGTTGACTCGAAGAGTTGGCACAATGATTTGTACAAGGAGTGATCAAGAGTTGACTCAAGGAGTTGCACAAAGGAGTTGACCAGGAGTTGGCCAAGGAGTTGACTCAAAGGAGTTGGTACAAGGATGTTGACCAAGAGTCTGACTCAAGAGTTGGCGCAAGAGTCGCACACGGAGTTGACTCAAGGAGTTGCACAACGGAGTTGCACAAGAGTTGACTCAAGCGAGTGTCTACTTAATTCCGTTTTAGTTAGTTAATGTCATATTACTTCATGCCTACCACAGCTTGAAACCCCGCTCACTAAATGTAGTTCCATAGCCCCTCCCCCCAGAACATGATTAGACAGTGTCCAAGGCATGCAGCCTATAACTCCGCCCCCTCATTCAAGAAAAGAAACCAAGACCTCACTGCTCCAGCGTGGCGGCCTGGAAAATACGGAGCAGATCACTTGACAGGAAACCCTGAAAGCTAACCTCACCACAGCACTACCACTCTTAATTCCTACAGCTAATGCTAGCTAGCTCCTCTAATTACTTCTAGATAGATTTCAACTGGCTTGGGATAATAAGGACGGCGCTCTCGTCACGTGGGGTTGTGTAGGTGTGTGCGTGTGTGCGGTGTGCGTTGTGTTATCCTGTGTGTGCGTTGTGTGCGTGTTGTTGTGTTGTGTGTGTGTTGTGTGTGTGTGTGTGTGTGTGTTGTGTGTTGTGTGTGTGTCGTGTGGGTGTGGTTGTGTTGTGTGTGTGTGGATGTTGGTGTGTGTGTTGTTGTGTTCTGATGTGTGTGTGGCGGTGTGTGTGTCTATGGGTGTTGTTGTGCTGTCTGTTTGCGTGTGTGCGTGTGTGTGTGTTGTGTGTGTGTGTGTGTGGTGTGTGATGTGCTGTGGTCCTTGGGTCTGTGCGTGCTTTGTCGTGTGGGGTGTGTGTGGTCGTGTGGTGTCGTGCTGTCTCTGATTGCTGTTGTTGTCGTGTAGTGTGGTGTGCTGTGTTGCATGTGTCGTGCCAATCCCCCTGCGAGTTCTCATTTCTCTTGAAAATCCATCATCAGATGGTCACATTACCGAGCGCCCTTTACAACGCGCCAGTGTTTCTACTAATTGTAGTCCTCCTCTACCTTCCCCCTCATAATAATGAATGGCCTGTCCGCCGTTATGGCCGTTAGAGAACACACACAGAAGCCTCGTTTTAAACATTGACGCTAACATGCGTCCTTGTCCTGTCTTATTCACATCTCTGACCGGTGTACAATTTGTAGCCATGTGTCTCTGACCGTCCAACTGTGCGGTCCTCCCTGTACGCAAATGATTTGATCGGATATTCTTACTAAATAATATTTTAAATATATATATATTTTGTAAGTCAATCTAGTGCCACCTGTCAACTGATGTTAGAAGCGGGATAAAATAGTGATATCATATGGTTTCTCTTGGAGATATTCCAAGACACAATGGCTGCCCCTGACTACGCACCTCGGAGTGGGCAGGAAGATTGATCATCTAATCAGTGTCTTTTGATCGTCTAACTGTCTAACAAATTGTGCCAGCAAATCGATAGCACACAGTGAGGAAAAAAGATGCGTGTATCGCGGTATAAACGGGCTAGAGAGGAGATCCATCCCCGCCGTCCCCTATCCGCTACAAACGAAAGACGCTCCTCCGCCCCCTCCCCTCCATCCCTCGCCTTCCTCCCTCTTTCGCTCCTCTCCTTCCCTCCTCTCTATGGCCCCTTGTACACAATAGAGAGACGCAGATGCCTCTCCATCCTCTCTCCTCCCGCCCACCTCCCTCTGCCCACCCGTACAATAAGTGGTAGATAGTTGTGTGGTAAAGAATCCAACAACTAGAAAAACCTGTTGAGACACGACTACCACTCCATCCACTACCACTCCATTCCACTACCACCCATCATACCACTCCACCACTCTCATCCACTACCACTACCACTCCACCACTACCACTCCATCACTACCACTCTCATCATCACTCCCTCCTACCCTCATCACACCTCCATCCATACACTCTCCCACTCCCATCTACCTACCATCCACTCCACTACCATCTTACTCCACTGCCATCCACTACCACTCTCCACACCACTCCATCTACCACTCCATCCACTACCACTCCATCCACTACCCACCACTCCATCCTCCATCATCCTACTATCCACTCATCACCCACTCCATCACTACCACTTCCACCATCCACTACCACTACCACTCCCCACTCCACTACCACTACCCATCTCCAACTATCCACTACCACTCCATCCACTCCACCATCCACTACCACCTCCATCCACTCAACCACTCCATCCACTACCACTCCATCCACTACCAACTCCATCCCACTACAAACTCCATCACTTACCACTCCATTCCACTACCACTCCAACCTCCACTACCACTCCATATTCTTTTCCACTACCACTCCATTTCACTACCACTCCAATTCCACTACCACTATCACTCCTTCCACTACCGACTACCACTCGGCATCCATATTTACTCCATCCTACTACACTCCATCACACTGTACCACTTCCATCCGACTACACCATCCACTACCACTCCATCCACTACCCACACTCCATCCATACCACTGCCATCCATACCACTCCATCCACGACCCACTCATAACGACCACTCATCCACTACCACTCCCATCCACTACCACTCCATCCTCACTACCACTACCACTCCATCCACTACCATCTCCATCCACTACTCACTCCATCCACTACCACTCCATCCTACTATCCACTCCATCCACTACCACTCCATCCACTACCACTCCATCCACTACCACTCCAACACAGCACGCAGGACATCACAGCAGCACAGTTAGACAGATTTTTCAGTGTGAACCCGAATGACATCATTTATCTGCCTACTTTAGAGGGAGAGGAAGAATTGTGTCAATGGATGTGGTCCTTCAAGGAAGTCTTTTTCAGTAGCATACACAAGATGGCAGTGTTATCCCATACAGCTGGTGCTCTACCCTGTTCTTAAGCATTACCTCATTACTATGGACCAACTTCCTCTTCCAGACACTCAGCTGCACACAGTTCATTATTTTGTTCCATGAATGAAAAAGGGGACGTGCTGACTATACCAAATAAAACAAAGAAAATAAACKTTGTTTGTCACATGCTTGGTAAACAACAGGTGTAGACTAACAGTGAAACGCTTAGTGACGGGTCCTTTTCCAGCAACACAGAGTTAAAGATCAAATAAAATTAAATATACAGAAAAAGGGAAATAATGAATAAAAACACAGTGAATAATGAATAACAATAATGAGTAAAATTAACATGGCTATATACAGGGAGTACCAGTACTGAGTCGATGTGCAGGGGTACGAGGTAATAACATGGCTATATACAGGGAATATGAGGTAATAACATGCCTATATACAGGGAGTAGCAGTACTGAGTCGATGTGCAGGAGTACGAGATAATTACATGGCTATTTACAGGGAGTAGCAGTACCAGTATCAGTCGGTGTGTGTCGGCGTATGTAGTGTGTGTATGTATCAGTGTAACTATGTGTGAGTGTGTGTGTAGAGTCCCGTGCGTTTGAGTGTGAGCCAGTGCAAATGGGTCAATGCAGGTAGTCTGGGTAGCCATTTGATTAGCTAATTAGCAGCCTTGTTTAGAGGTCTTATAGATTAYGGGCAGAAGCTGTTCAGGGTCCTGTTGGTTCCAGAATTGGTGCACTGGTACTGCTTCCCTTTGAGGTAGCAGAGAGAACAGTCTATGGGTTGGGCTGCTGGAGTCTGTGAAAAATGTTAGGGCCTTCCTCTGACACC
>NW_019949020.1:11501-12775 GCF_002910315.2 Salvelinus sp. IW2-2015
TAATCAATGAACAGCGTTCTTACATATGTATTTATTTTGTCCACATGGGTGGGCAGTGTGGAGTGCAATAGAGATTGTGTCATCTGTGGATCTGTTTGGGGACGGTATGTGAATTATAGTGGGTCCAGGGTGTCTGGGATGATGGTGTTACTGTCATGAGCAGCCTTTCAAAGCATTTCATGGCTATAGATGTGAGTGCTACGGGGCATTCTTGGGCACAGGGACTATGGTGGCCTGCTTGAAACAAATTGGTATTGCAGACCGGGTCAGGGATAGGTTGAAAATGTCAGTGAATACACTTGCCAGATGGTCAGCTCTGAGTATATGTCATGATATTCCATCTGGCCCTGTTTAAAGGTCCTGCTCATGTTGTCTACAGAGAGGGATATCAACCAGTTGTCCAGAACAGCTGGTGCTCTCGTTCATGGTTCAGTGTTTCTTGACTAGAAGCGAGCATATAAGGCATTTAGCTCATCTGGTAGGCTAACGTCTCTGGGCAGCTAGCGGCTGGGTTTCTCTTTGTAATCCCTCATAGTTTTCAAGCCAGGACAACAACTTCTCACTCAAACGTCAGCAAGACAACAGAGCTGATCGTGGACTAAAGGAGACGGATGGGCGAGCACGCCCCCATCCACATCGATGAGGTTGTAGTGGAGTGGTTTGGCGTAGTAGAATTCAATCTTCAATCTGTATTGGCACTTTGCCTGTTTGAGGGCTTGTCAGAGGTCTTAGCYTCTGGATAGTGTCCCGCTACTTGAAAGCGGCAGTTTGTAATCCATGGCTTCTGGTTGGGGTATGTACGTAAGGTCACTGTGTGGGACAACGTTGTTGATGCACTTATTAATGAAGCCAATGACTGATGTGGTAAACGCCTCAATATTATCAGACGAGTCCCGGAACACATTCCAGTCTGTGCTAGCAAAACAATCCTGTAGCTTAGCATCCGCTTCGTTGGACCACTTCCGTATTTGATTGGTACTTCTTGTTTGAGTTTTTTGCAGGAAGCAGGAAGCAGTAGGATAGAATGATGGTCTGATTTGCCAAAGGGAGGGTGAGGGAGGGGCTTGTATGTGTTACTGTGTGTGAAGTAAAGTTGATCTAGAGTTTACACACATGATGCCTGTCACATATTTATTCCTATGTCTTAGCATGGTCATTACTTCATGTCATATAAATACACTTGAGGTGTGATTTAGGGCTGTACTTCAATATGTATGGTACAAAGGAAATGACTTGAGGTTGAACCAGGAGCTTACAGGAGGGGACTAAGCACG
>NW_019949021.1:0-12769 GCF_002910315.2 Salvelinus sp. IW2-2015
CTACGACTATCACTTACTATTACTACTACTACTACTGCTACTACTATTACTATCACTACTACTACTACCACTACTGCTACTACTACTACTATTACTCTTCCACTTCCAGTTGAGTTAGTGAACTACTACTACTATCACTACTACTACTACTACCACTACTATCCACTACTACTACTACTACTATCACTACTACTACTACTATCACTACTACTACTACTACTACTATCATTACTACTACTACTATCATTACTACTACTACTATCATTACTACTACTACTACTACTATCACTACTACTACTATCACTACTACTATTACTACTTACTACTACTACTACTACTACTATCATTACTACTTACTACTACTACTACTATCATTACTACTACTACTTACTACTACTACTATCATTACTACTACTACTACTATCATTACTATACTACTACTACTACTACTACTATCATACTACACTACTACTACTACTACTACTACTATCATTAACTACTACTCACTACTATCACTACTACTACTACTATTACTACTACTACTACTACTACTACTATCACTACTATTACACTACTATCACTACTATTACTACTATCATTACTACTACTACTACTATCATTACTACTACTACTACTACTACTACTATCACTACTACTACTACTACTATCATTACTACTATCATTACTACTACTACTACTATCATTACTACTACTACACTATCATTACTACTACTACTTACTACTACTATACACTATCATTACTACTACATACTACTATCATTTACTTACTACTACTATACATTACTACTACTACTATCATTACTACTACTACTATCATTACTTACTACTACTACTACTTATCATTACTACTACTACTATCATTACTACTACTATACATTACTACTACTACTACTTACTATCATTGAGAGGGTAAATGCCCCCGTTCAGGTTGAATTGAATGGGTAACTGCCCCCGTCAGGTTGAATTGAGAGGGTAACTGCCCCCGTCAGTTGAATTGAGAGGTAACTGCCCCGCCAGTTGAATTGAGAGGTAACTGCCCCCCCAGTGAATTGAGAGGGTAACTGCCCCCGCCAGGTTGAATTGAGAGGGTAACTGCCCCGCCAGGTTGAATTGAAGAGGGTAACTGCCCCCGCCAGGTTGAATTGAGAGGGTAACTGCCCCGCCAGCGTTTGAATTGAGAGGGTAACTGCCCCCGCCAGGTTGGAATTGGAGAGGGTTAACTGGCCCCGCCAGGTTGAATTGAGAGGGTAACTGCCCCGTCAGGTTGAATTGAGAGGGTAACTGCCCCGTCAGGTTGAATTGAGAGGGTAACTGCCCCGTCAGGTTGAATTGAGAGGTTAACTGCCCCGTCAGGTTGAATTGAGAGGGTAACTGCCCCCTCAGGTTGAATTGAGAGGGTAACTGCCCCCTCAGGTTGAATTGAGAGGGTAACTGCCCCGTCAGTGATTCATCACATTGTTTTGACATTTCAACATTCATTAATTGGAGACATTCATTAGAACAAATAACATATTTAACATAGCAAAAAAGCCAATTGGCTACATATACAGATAAATCAAATACATTTTTATTTGTCACATGCTAACTAGGCTAGCTGAGTAGGTTCTGTCACAAGCCGGCTCATAGCCTGTGACAAAAATGAGGGGTCACGAACAACAGGTATAGGCCAATTAAAAGTGTTCTTTATTATAAACAAAACTATTAACTTAAAACTAAGAAAAAGGAATGAGGTGTGGAAGTATTATAATGTAAGGTGTATGTAAAGTGCATGGATGCGTGAATCTGTGTGTGTGAACATGACTGAGTGAAAACTATGCAAAACTACAAAGGAACAAACAAATCATGAGCATACCTGGAGGAGCAGAGAGAGAGATGATTAGTGAAGCAGTTTTATACCCTGAGCCCAGGTGGCTCCAATCACTAACGACCCTCCTCTGCTTGCAGGAGGAACCGCCCCCTGCAATAAAGAGGAGGAGCCGTGACAGTTCTATCTGCGGACCGCAAACTAGGGGGTGCGGCGTTTAGTGACGATCGACTACACACCCTGCCCACCATGTAGTTGTTGGGTTCATTAGGGTCTGGCTCCAGCAGATATGTGTACTAGCTAGCTAGGCTAAAAACAAAAGATGTACTGTCACAGCGGCTAGTGCGCTAGTAGTCTGAATTCCCTTTAGCTAGCTTGCTAGCCGCTAACCACTAGCTAGCACGCTAGCAGCTTTAGCTGACAAATCCTTGAGTAAACAATTCTGGGCAGCAATTCTGTTGAGAGCAGTAGCAACGCTTTCAAAAAAGCCGCGGTAGCAAGGATTGTCTACACCTACTGAGCAGCTCGTGTTTGCATGCTACATGGCAGACCAATCAGAACTCATCTCTCGGCATGTCCAGCCCATCCATTATCTCAGCCAATCATGGCTAGCGGGAAGGTTCCTGTTTTTTCCCCGTGGCTAAACCGACTAGGCTCGTAATTTAACTGTTTTATTCGTATTTACCAATGGCGTACAAGTTTGTTATTTAGGCCCATGAAAGTTCACATGTTCCAGAAGGCATTTATGCAAAAAACCTTCCAGAGAGATAGGACCGATGCTACACCGTCTTAATATAAAACTACAGCTTCTGCCCCCCCCCCCTTCCGGTCCGACTGCTGTTAAGGACGTAGGCTTTACCTCTAATAACACTACACTTCTGCCTCTCGTTCCCACTGCTGTTAGGACGAGGCTTTAACCTTCTAATAAAACTATACGCTTCTGTCCTCGTGTCCCACTGCTGTTAGGACGAGGGCTTTACTTCTAAATAAAACTAACACCTTCTGTCCTCGTTCCCACTGCTGTTTAGGACGACGGCTTTTACCTTCTAATAAACTAGGCAACTTCTGCCTCGTTCCCACTGCTGTTAGGATGAGCTTTACTTCTAATAAAACTACATCCTGCCCTCGTTCCCACTGCCTGTTAGGACGAGGCTTTAACCTTCTAATTAAAACTACCCTTTCTGCCCGTCGTTTCCACTGCTGTTGGACGAGGCTTTACCTTCTAAATAAAACTACACTTCTGTCCTCGTTCCCACTGCTGTTTAGGAACTACGGCTTTAACCTTCTACTAAAACTACACTTGCTGCCACTCGTTTCCCAACTGCTGTTAGACGAGGTGATACCTTCTTAATAAAACTACACGTCTGCGCTCGTTCCACTGCTGTTATGGACGATCCTTTAACCTTCTAATAAAACTAACCCTACACTTCTGCCCTCGTTCCCATCTGCTGTTAGGACGAGGCTTTACCTTTAACTACAACTTACCACTTCTGCCCTCGTTCCCACTGCTGTTAGGTACTAGCGTACTTCTAAATAAAACTACACTCTGTCCTCGTTCCCACTGCTGTTAGGACGAGGCTTTACCTTCTAATAAAACTATCACTTTCTGCCCCTCGTTCCCACTGCTGTTATGGCGAGGCTGTTACCCTTCTTAATAAAACTACACTCTGCCTCGTCCCACTGCTGTTTAGGACGGGCCTTTCCCTTCTAATACAACTAACTTTCAGCCCTCGTCTCGCCACTGGGCTGGTTAGGACGAACGGATTTGAACCTTCTAATAAACTACACGTCTGCCCTCGTTCCAAACTGTGTTAGGACGAGGCTTTACCTTCTCATAAAACTACAACGTCTGTCTCGTTCCCAACTGCTGTTAGGAACGAGGCTTTTACCTTCTACTAAAACTAACACTTCTGCCTCGTTCCCACTGGCTGTTTAGGCACGAGGCGATACTTTCTAATAAACTACACGTCTGCCCTCGTTCACTGCTGTTAGGACGCGGCTTTAGCTTCCTATAAAACTACACTATTTGTCCTCGTATCCCACTGCTGTTAGGAACGAGGCTTTACGTCGTAATAAAACTACACCATCAAATATAAAGTGACAATGAAGGAAAGACCTTTTCTGCTAACTCACTCTCTCATCTCTTGTCTCTCCTCCCCTCTCCCCTCCTTTCTAAATCTCACTCTCTCCATCTCTTGTCTCTCCTCCCTCCTCTCTCTCCTTTCTATGTCTCCCTCTCTCACACCTCTTCCTCTCTTGCCATCTGTTTGAAAGGATAGTTAGCTGGTTTTTATCGTGTGGAAAGTTACAGGGCTTTCAGGAGGAGGGAGGGATGGAGGGCTTTCCAGGAGGAGGGCGGGTATGGAGGGCTTTCGCAGGAAGGAGGGAGGGGATGAGGGAACAAACTTGTGCTCATGAAAAAGGTGAGCGCAGAGGAGGAGAAGGAAAGAAAACATGTCAGCGTAGACCATGTGGAATTAAACATGTAGGACATCGAGTACACCCGGCTTACTATTGCCTATTTACGACTGATCTAAGTTGATTCACGTTAGTAAATAGTAGTACAGTGGTAGTGGTAGTGTAGTGGTGTAGTAGTAGAGTCAGTAAAGTAAAGTAATAGTAGCAGTAGCAGTAGTAGTAAATAGTAGCAGTAAGTAAGTGGTAAGTAGTAGTAGTAGTAGTAGTGGTAGTGGTCGTAGTAGTTAGTAAGTAGTAGCAGTAGCAGTTTAGTAAGTAATAGTTAGCAGTAGTAGTGGTGGTAGTTAGTGGTAGTAGTAGTAGTAGTAGCAGTAGCAGTAGTAGTAATAGTAGCAGTAGTAGTGGTAGTAGTAGTAGTAGTAGCCGTGTGGCTCAGTTGGTAGAGCAATGGCGCTTGCAACGCCAGGGTTTGTGGGTTCATTCCCCACGGGGGGAATAGGATGAATATGTATTGAGCGTTCCATATTTGTAGTCGCGTCCTGGATAAGAGCGTTCTGCCTAAATGATGTAAAATGTACATGTTTAGTAATAGTAGTAGTAGTAGTAAAGTAGTAGTATAGTGATGTAGTAAGTAGTATATAATGATAAGTAGTAAGTAGTAATGAGTAATGATAGTAGAGTAGTAGTAGTAGTAATGTGGATAGTAGTAGTAGTAGATGTAGTAGCAGTAGTAGTAGTAATGTCAGTAGTAAGTAGTAAGTGGTAGTATGGGTTGTTCTCTAGGGGGTGGCCAACTCTCTAATGGGTTTGTTTCTGGTACGGGGGTGGCCAGCTCTCTAATGGGTTGTTCCTACGGGGGGGTGGCCAGCTCTCTAAATGGGTTTGTTCTCTACGGGGGTGGCCAACTCTGCTAATGGGTTTGTTTCTCTACGGGGGTGGGCCAGCTCTCTAATGGGTTGTTCTCTAAACGGGGGTGGCCAAGCTCCTCCTAATGGGTTGTTCTCGCATACGGGGTGGCCAACTTCCTCTAATGGTTGTTCTCTACGGGGGTGGCCAGCTCTCTAATGGTTGTTCCTCTACGGGGGGTGGCGCAGCTCTCTAATGGTTGGTTCCTCTACGGGGGTGGCCAGCTCTCTAATGGGTTGGTTTCTCTACGGGGGGGGCCAACTCTCAATGGGTTGTTACTCTACGGGGGTGGCCAGCTTCCTCTAATGGGTTTGTTCTCCTACGGGGGGTGGCCAGCTCTCTAATGGGTTGTTCTCTACGGGGGTGGCAGCTCTCTACTGGGGTGTTCTCTACGGGGGTGGCCAAACTCTCTAATGGGTTGTTCTCTACGGGGTGGCAGCTCTCTAATGGGTTGTTCTCTACGGGGGTGGCCAGCTGGGTTGTTGGGTTGTTCTCTGTCATCCGCTGTTCAACAAGAATATCCAAGTTTATGCCAACTCTACATCTATATTTTTTCGTAGACATGGTGAAAATTGGATGCTCAATTTCCTCTCCTCTCCGCCTTGTTCTCTCTCCCTCCTTGCCCCCCATCTCCCTGCTGTCTCTCCTCCCTCCCCATCTCCCTGCTGTTCTCTCTCCTCCCCATCCTCCCTCTGCTGTTCTCTCTCCCCTCCCCTTCTCCCCTGTGTTCTCTCTTCCCGTCCCCATCTCCCCTGCTTTCTCTCTCCCTCCCCATCTCCCCTGCCTGTTCCTCTCTCCTCCATCTCCCCTGCTGTTCTCTCTCCTCTCTCCATCTCCCCTGCTGTTTCTCTCCTCCTCCGCCATATCCCCTGCTGTTCTCTCTCGTCTCCCATAATCCCTGCTGTTCTCTCTCCCTCCCCTATTCCCCTGCTGTTCTCTCCCTCGCCTCCCATATCCCCTGCTGTTCTCTCTCTCTCCTGCTATTTTCCAACTCTCTGTCCCCCTCGTGCTCTTTCTCTCCTCGCCGTTCTCTCCTTTCTCCTCCCCTCTCTTCTCTCCCAGTAACTCCGGTATAACCCCAGAACCAGAGAGTGTGCAGAAACGCCCCTCATGATCAGTCACTCTGACTGCTTTCCTTTCTAGACCAATTACACAATCTCCAAAGGCTGCAGAGTATTAAAAAATCCCCAACTAATCATGAAATATACCATGTATAGTACATTTTCCCTAACTCTGCAAACATATGCAACCAAGCCAGGATACGTTTCTATTCCAGACTGCCTTGGTGACCTAGGGCTTCAGAAGGGATTAGTTCCTGATAAACAAGCCATGGCATGGAGAACCTTACACAATTTAAATAGTCCAAACAGTTCTAGACTGGTTTGATTAACGCACACGACTACCTAAAACAGGATATGAATTCGGGTCTAACTTTCAACTTCTTGAACATCTTGCCAGTCAGAAATGAGTGCTCTTTCTCTCTGGCCAGACAGGTTACTGCAGTCAGAAATGAGTCTCTTTCTCTGGCCAAGACAGTTAATGCCAGTCAGAAATGAGTCTCTTTTCTCTGGCCAGACAGTTACTGCCAGTCAGGTAGAGGCGCCATAACCTCTTGAGGTCAAGGGCACCGGACTGTTAGCGCACCTAACGGACCCGCCAGGGGGAGCTCTCGAGGTGATGTTGAGCGGCAGGGAGTCATGCCAACTGGAGCGTGTTAGTGAGCCGAGGGGGAGTCTCGAGTGATGTTGAGCGGCAGGGAGAGGTCACTGCTCAACTGGACGTGTTAGTGGAGCCAGGGGGAGCTCTCGAGTGGATGTTGAGCGGCAGGGAGAGTCACTGCTCAACTGGACGTGTTAGTGGAGCCAGGGGGAGCTCTCGGTGATTGTTGAGCGCAGGGAGAGTCACTGCTCAACTGGAGTGTTAGTGGAGCCAGGGGAGCTCTCGAGTGGATGTTGAGCGGTCGGGAGAGTCATGGCTCAACGTGGACGTGTTAGTGGAGCAGGGGGAGTTCCGATGGATGTTGAGCGCAGGAGAGTCACTGCTCAACTGGACGTGTGTGGAGCCGGGGAAGCTCTCGAGGGCTGTTGAGCGCAGGGAGAGTCACTGCTCAACTGACGTGTTAGTGGAGCAGGGGGAGCTCTCGAGTGGATGTTAGAGCGGCAGGAGAGTCACTGCTCAACTGGACGTGTTAGTGGAGCAGGGGGAGCTCTCGAGTGGATGTTGAGCGGCAGGGAGAGTCACTGCTCAACTGGACGTGTTAGTGGAGCCAGGGGAGCTCTCGAGTGGATGTTGAGCGCAGGGAAGAGTCACTGCTCAACTGGACGTGTTAGTGGAGCCAGGGGAAGCTCTCGGAGTGGATGTTGAGCGGCAGGGAGAGTCACTGCTCAACTGGACTGTTAGTGGAGCCAGGGGGAGCTCTCGAGTGGATGTTGAGCGGAGGGAGAGTCACTTGCTCAACTGGACGTGTTAGTGGAGCCAGGGGGAGCTCTCGAGTGGATGTTGAGGCGCAGGGAGAGTCACTGCTCAACTGGACGTGTTAGTGGAGCCAGGGGGAGCTCTCGAGTGATGTTTGAGGCGGCCAGGGAGAGTCACTGCTCAACTGGACGTGTTAGTGGAAGCCAGGGGGAGCTCTCGAGTGGATGTTGAGCGGCAGGGAGAGTCACTGCTCAACTGGACGTGTTAGTGGAGCCAGGGGAGCTCTCGAGTGGATGTTGAGCGGCAGGGAGAGTCACTGCTCACCTGGACCGTGTTAGTGAGCCAGGGGGAGCTCTCGAGTGATGTTGAGCGCAGGGAGAGTCACTGCTCAACTGGACGTGTTAGTGGAGCCAGGGGGAGCTCTCGAGTGGATGTTGAGCGGCAGGGAGAGTCATGCTCAACTGGACGTGTTAGTGGAGCCAGGGGGAGCTCCGAGTGGATGTTGAGCGGCGGGAGAGTCACTGCTCACTGGACGTGTTAGTGGAGCCAGGGGGGCTCTCGAGTGGATGTTGAGCGGCAGGGAGAGTCACTGCTCACTGGACGTGTTAGTGGGCCAGGGGAGCTCTCGAGTGGATGTTGAGCGGCAGGGAGAGTCACTGCTCACTGGACGTGTTAGTGGAGCCAGGGGGAGCTCTCGAGTGGATGTTGAGCGGCAGGGAGAGTCACTGCTCACTGGACGTGTTAGTGGAGCCAGGGGGAGCTCTCGAGTGGATGTTGAGCGGCAGGGAGAGTCACTGCTCAACTGGACGTGTTGTGGAGCCAGGGGGAGCTCTCGAGTGGATGTTGAGCGGCAGGGAGAGTCACTGCTCAACTGGACGTGTTAGTGGAGCCAGGGGAGCTCTCGAGTGGATGTTGAGCGGCAGGGAGAGTCACTGCTCAAACTGGACCGTGTTAGTGGGAGCCAGGGGGAGCTCTCCGAGTGGACTGTTGAGCGGCAGGGAGAGTCACTGCTCAACTGACGTGTTAGTGGAGCCAGGGGAGCTCTCGAGTGGATGTTGAGCGGCAGGGAGAGTCACTGCTCAACTGGACGTGTTAGTGGAGCCAGGGGGAGCTCTCGAGTGGATGTTGAGCGGCAGGGAGAGTCACTGCTCAACTGGACGTGTTAGTGGAGCCAGGGGGAGCTCTCGAGTGGATGTTGAGCGGCAGGGAGAGTCACTGCTCAACTGGACGTGTTAGTGGAGCCAGGGGGAGCTCTCGAGTGGATGTTGAGCGGCAGGGAGAGTCACTGCTCAACTGGACGTGTTAGTGGAGCCCGGGGAAGCTCTCGAGTGGATGTTGAGGGCGCAGGAGAGTCACTGCTCAACTGGACGTGTTGTGGAGCCAGGGGGAGCTCTCGAGTGGATGTTGAGCGCAGGGAAGAGTCACTGCTCAACTGGACGTGTTAGTGAGCCAGGGGGAGCTCTCGAGTGGATGTTGAGCGGCAGGGAGAGTCACTGCTCAACTGGACGTGTTAGTGGAGCCAGGGGGAGCTCTCGAGTGGATGTTGAGCGGCAGGGAGAGTCACTGCTCAACTGGACGTGTTAGTGGAGCCAGGGGGAGCTCTCGAGTGGATGTTGAGCGGCAGGGAGAGTCACTGCTCAACTGGACGTGTTAGTGGAGCCAGGGGAGCTCTCGAGTGGATGTTGAGCGGCAGGGAGAGTCACTGCTCAACTGGACGTGTTTAGTGGAGCCAGGGGGAGCTCTCGAGTGGATGTTGAGCGGCAGGAGAGAGTCACTGCTCAACTGGACGTGTTAGTGGAGCCAGGGGGAGCCTCTGAGTGGATGTTGAGCGGCAGGGAGAGTCACTGCTCAACTGGACGTGTTAGTGGAGCCAGGGGAGCTCTCGAGTGGATGTTGAGCGGCAGGGAGAGTCACTGCTCCAACTGGACGTGTTAGTGGAGCCAGGGGAGCTCTCGAGTGGATGTTGAGCGGAGGGAGAGTCACTGCCTCAACTGGACGTGTTAGTGGAGCCAGGGGGAGCTCTCGAGTGGATGTTGAGCGGCAGGGAGAGTCACTGCTCAACTGGACGTGGTTAGTGGAGCCAGGGGAGCTCTCGAGTGGATGTTTGAAGCGGCAGGGAGAGTCACTGCTCAACTGGACGTGTTAGTGGAGCCAGGGGGAGCTCTCGAGTGGATGTTGAGCGGCAGGGAGAGTCACTGCTCAACTGGACGTGTTAGTGGAGCCGGGGGAGCTCTCGAGTGGATGTTGAGCGGCAGGGAGAGTCACTGCTCAACTGGACGTGTTAGTGGAGCCAGGGGGAGTCTCTGAGTGGATGTTGAGCGGCAGGGAGAGTCACTGCTCAACTGAACGTGTTAGTGGAGCAGGGGGAGCTCTCGAGTGGATGTTGCGAGCGCAGGGAGAGTCACTGCTCAACTGGACGTGTAGTGGAGCCAGGGGAGCTCTCGAGTGGATGTTGAGCGCAGGGGAGAGTCACTGCTCAACTGGACGTGTTAGTGGAGCCAGGGGAGTCTCCGAGTGGATGTTGAGCGGCAGGGAGATCACTGCTCAACTGGACGTGTTATGGGAGCCAGGGGGAGCTCTCGAGTGGATGTTGAGCGGCAGGGAGAGTCACTGTTCAACTGGACGTGTTAGTGAGCCAGGGGGAGCTCTCGAGTGGATGTTGAGCGGCAGGGAGAGTCACTGCTCAACTGGACGTGTTAGTGGAGCCAGGGGGAGCTCTCGAGTGGATGTTGAGCGGCAGGGAGAGTCACTGCTCAACTGGACGTGTTAGTGGAGCGCAGGGGGAGCTCTCGAGTGGATGTTGAGCGGCAGGGAAGAGTCACTGCTCAACTGGACGTGTTAGTGGAGCCAGGGGAGCTCTCGAGTGGATGTTGAGCGGCAGGGAGAGTCACTGCTCAACTGACGTGTTAGTGGCCCAGGGGAGCTCTCGAGTGGATGTTGAGCGGCAGGGAGAGTCACTGCTTCAACTGGACGTGTTAGTGGAGCCGGGGGAGTTCTCGAGTGGAGTTGAGCGGCAGGGAGAGTCACTGCTAACTGGACGTGTTAGTGGAGCCAGGGGGAGCTCTCGAGTGGATGTTGAGCGGCAGGGAGAAGTCACTGCTCAACTGGACGTGTTAGTGGAGCCAGGGGGAGCTCTCGAGTGGATGTGAGCGGCAGGGAGAGTCACTGCTCAACTGGAGACGTGTTAGTGGAGCCAGGGGGAGCTCTCGAGTGGATGTTGAGCGGCAGGGAGAGTCACTGCTCAACTGGACGTGTTAGTGGAGCAGGGGGAGCTCTCGAGTGGATTGTTGAGCGGCAGGGAGAGTCACTGCTCAACTGGACGTGTTAGTGGAGCCAGGGGGAGCTCTCGAGTGGATGTTGAGCGGCAGGGAGAGTCACTGCTCAACTGGACGTGTTAGTGGAGCAGGGGGCGCTCTCGAGTGGTGTTGAGCGGCAGGGAGAGTCACTGCTCAACTGACGTGTTAGTGGAGCCAGGGGGAGCTCTCGAGGTGGATGTTGACGGCAGGGAGAGTCACTGCTCAACTGGACGTGTTAGTTGGAGCCAGGGGGAGCTCTCGAGTGGATGTTGAGCGCAGGGAGAGTCCCTGCTCAACTGGACGTGTTAGTGGAGCCAGGGGGAGCTCTCGAGTGGATGTTGAGCGGCAGGGAGAGTCACTGCTCAACTGACGTGTTAGTGGAGCCAGGGGGAGCTCTCGAGTGGATGTTGAGCGGCAGGGAGAGTCACTGCTCAACTGGACGTGTTGTGGAGCCAGGGGAGCTCTCGAGTGGATGTTGAGCGGCAGGAGAGTCACTGCTCAAACTGGACGTGTTAGTGGAGCCAGGGGGAGCTCTCGAGTGGATGTTGAGCGGCAGGGAGAGTCACTGCTCAACGTGGACGTGTTAGTGGAGCCAGGGGGACTCTCGAGTGGATGTTGAGCGGCAGGGAGAGTCCACTGCTCAACTGGACGTGTTAGTGGAGCCAGGGGGAGCTCTCGAGTGGATGTTGAGCGGCAGGGAGAGTCACTGCTCAACTGGACGTGTTAGTGGAGCCAGGGGGAGCTCTCGAGTGGATGTTGAGCGGCAGGGAGAGTCACTGCTCAACTGGACGTGTTAGTGGAGCCAGGGGAGCTCTCGAGTGGATGTTGAGCGGCAGGGAGAGTCACTGCTCAACTGGACGTGTTAGTGGGCCCAGGGGAGCTCTCGAGTGATGTTGAGCGGCAGGGAGGTCACTTGCTCAACTGGACGTGTTAGTGGAGCCAGGGGGAGCTCTCGAGTGGATGTTGAGCGGCAGGGAGAGTCACTGCTCAACTGGACGTGTTAGTGGAGCCAGGGGGAGCTCTCGAGTGGATGTTGAGCGCAGGGAGTCACTGCTCAACTGGACGTGTTAGTGGAGCCAGGGGGAGCTCTCGAGTGGAATGTTGAGCGGCAGGGAGAGTCACTGGCTCAACTGGACGTGTTAGTGGAGCCAGGGGAGCTCTCGAGTGGATGTGAGCGGCAGGGAGAGTCACTGCTCAACTGGACGTGTTAGTGGAGCCAGGGGAGCTCTCGAGTGGATGTGAGGCGGCAGGGAGAGTCACTGCTCAACTGGACGTGTTAGTGGAGCCAGGGGGAGCTCTCGAGTGGATGTTGAGCGCAGGGAGAGTCACTGCTCAACTGGACGTGTTAGTGGAGCCAGGGGGAGCTCTCGAGTGGATGTTGAGCGGCAGGGAGAGTCACTGCTCAACTGGACGTGTTAGTGGAGCCAGGGGGCTCTCGAGTGGATGTTGAGCGGCAGGAGAGTCCCTGCTCAACTGGACGTGTTAGTGGAGCCAGGGGGAGCTCTCGAGTGGATGTTGAGCGGCAGGGAGAGTCACTGCTCAACTGGACGTGTTAGTGGAGCCAGGGGAGCTCTCGAGTGGATGTTGAGCGGCAGGAGAGTCACTGCCTCAACTGGACGTGTTAGTGGAGCCAGGGGAGCTCTCGAGTGGATGTTGAGCGGCAGGGAGAGTCACTGCTCAACTGGACGTGTTAGTGGAGCCAGGGGGAGCCTCTCGAGTGGATGTTGAGCGGCAGGGAGAGTCACTGCTCAACTGGACGTGTTAGTGGAGATCTGGACGGATGATTTTCATTTTGTCTGTACATTAACTAATACATATATGTTTTCCAAACAGGCTGATCTGTTATTATATATTATACGTTTCAGGAAGCCAGGCCCATGTCGCACGTCACTTTTTTTTTTTTTTTTTT
>NW_019949022.1:0-12768 GCF_002910315.2 Salvelinus sp. IW2-2015
TCCCTGAAGTCTTTTGTCCAGTTCAGAGCTGTGGTCTATATTGATTTGCATTAGCCAAGTCTTTGTCCCGTTCAGAGCTGTGGTCTTATATTGATTATGTTATTTACCCAAGTCTTTGTGTCCATACAGAGCTGTGGTCTATATTGATATGTTTAAATTACCCCAAGTCTTGTCCCAGTCAGATGCTGTGAAACAACTCCAATCACCAAACAGCCTCTCACACCAGTCTATTCCACACACCTCTCAGGCCTGCCTGAGAATGGTATAACTATTTGCTCTCGCTTATACATCTTACTCCCTCCTCCCTCCTTCCGAGTGATTCACTATTTAAAACCTCTCTGCTCCCAGTCTATCAGATCCCCTTGAGTGAAGAACATTAAAGGAGATCCCAAGAGCTTAGCGGAGGTAGGTGTGTGGTGTGTCGAGTGTTCCAACGCACCCACTTTTGTTGCCTCAACGTGACTGCTCATAAGATCCTAAACACGATCATAGTGCCGTGGTTGTGTGTGTGTGTGTGTGTGGTGATGTGTGCTGTGTGTGTGTGTGTGTGTGTGGTGTGTGTGTGTGTGTGTGTGTGTGTGTGTGTGTGTGTGTGTGTGTGTGTGTGCTCGGTACCAGAGTCTCATGCCTTTCCCAATCCTGTGAATCATTGTACGGTAAGCTCTGGTGGGAAATCTTCGGCAGCAAGAGATCTGGAAGATGACAGAAACTCAGTCTTGTTGGAGGCAGTAGAAATAGGGGGATAAAGACGCTGCTCAAAAAACCCAGAGAGAGAACATGATGAATAAAGAGTGGTGGCTGGTTTCGACCTTGTTAGTTTGAGCTGGGCATCCTCAGCTTGCCTAGCACAATGGGGACTTTGAAGCAGTTGCTAGCGTTACAGTTACACAACGAACACAACGTACGTTCTTCCAGTCTTCCTATTTAAATAGGGAGCCAATGGGTTTTCACTCGTTTTTTTTCCATGACTGATCCAACTTGTTTACTCATGGCTCTCTCCTTCGTTCTCAAGCAAGACATATGGTGATCAATATGTTTGAACATCGATTCGCAATAAAAATCACAGTATCGAATCGCAATACATATAGAATCGTTAAATCGCAATACGTAATGTTCGGCATCTAAGTATGGTGATAATATCATACTGTAATGAACAGAGGGGAGACAGAGACGATGGTTTTCAAGCGGCCAGGGCGCAGCAGGTGTTTTATTGGCAAAAGGACCACAGGCGGCAGGTTAGCTGGGTCCAGGGCAGGCAGCAAGGTCGATACACAGGGGTCCAAAAGGCAACAGTACAGGCAGGAAAAGGCTAGTAACATCAGTCTTGGCAGATCAGGCAATAGGTAGATAACAGGAATCCGATAGACGAAAGTAGCAGCAGGGAATAAGCAAAAGGCGTCATTTAGGTTGAGGCAGGCAAAAAACTAGCATACACGGGAGGAGACAAATACGGAAAAAAACAGAGCGTCTCGAAAGACGTGTGTCACAAAACAAAAATACTTCTTCACAGTGATGGGGTGCAAAAACATGAACTCCAATAGTGTGTGAATAATGACATACATGGTGTGTGAACAGGTGATCAGAATTCAGGTGATTGGGAATCTGGAGGTGAGCTGCGTTCAGGGGATCTAGGTTTTTGAGATGTGAGTGGAAAGCGGGTTGGAAAGTAGAGCTGAGTTCAGGGGAATCTACGTGTTTGAGGTGTGAGTTGGAAGCAGACGTTACAGTATCATGCCAGTAGGTATATCGTCCTCAGTATGGTGATATAGTATGGTGAGGTCCCTCAGTAGGGTGGATAATCGTATGGTTGAGTCCTCAGTATGGTGATATCGTATCGGGAGGTCCCTCAAGATGGTGATAATATTGTATCTGAGGTCCCTGGCAATTCAATACAAATGATATCGGCACTTAAGTATGGTGATAATATGGTATGGTGAGGTTCTCAGTATGGTGATTAATATGGTATGGTGAGGTCCCTCAGTATGGTGATAATATTGTATGGTGAGGTCCCTCAGTATGGTGATAATGTTGTATGGTGAGGTCCCTCAGTATGGTGATAATATGGTATGGTGAGGTCCCTCAGTATGGTGATAATATCGTATGGTGAGGTCCCTCAGTATGGTGATAATATTGTATGGTGAGGACCCTCAGTATGGTGATAATATGGTATGGTGAGGTCACTCAGTATGGCGATAATATTGTATGGTGAGGTTCTTCCCCATTATCCCCTGTGTATTTATAGCTGTGTTCTCTGTTTGTCTTTGCCAGTTTGTTTTGTTTCGTCAAGCCTACCAACATTTATTGACATTACTACGGACAATCAATGTATAAAACAGTTATTCATTTGCCAAAGTTTATCATAAGACATGAATAGAATGCATCAGTGATTATTTTTTCATGCTACTTTCTGAAGAGGCAAGGAGAATGCCCCTGTCTACCACTTTGTGTAGCCCAGGTATTCCTAAACTGGGGTACACGTATCCCCAGGGGTACGCGCAATGCCGTCGGGGGTATGTCAAATAAAATTGCGATTCACATTTAAAATATATATATATTTTTTTTAAATMACAATTTCTTCACATTTTCAAACAGTACATTTATATTTTTCAACGGGGATATACGTACATTTGGGTGATGTTTTTTTCTCACCTGAGTAGCCTCGTTTCACTGSCAAAAWTTTTATTAAACCGTCTATTGTTCATCGAAATTGTCACACCCTGATCTGTTTCACCTGTCTTTGTGATTGTCTCCACCCCCCTCCAGGTGTCGCCCATCTTTCCCATTATCCCCTGTGTATTTATACCTGTGTTCTCTGTTTGTCTGTTGCCAGTTTGTTTTGTTTCGTCAAGCCTACCAACGTTTTTCCCTCTGCTCCTGTCTCTCGATTGTTCCAGTTTCCTAGTTTACCCGGTGTTGACCATTATGCCTTCCCTGACCCTGAGCCTGCCTGCCGTCCTGTACCTTTGCCTCACCTGTCTGGATTACCGACCTGTGCCTGCCCTGGACCTGCTTTTTGCCTGCCTCTGTTCGATTAATAAACTGTTGTTACTTCGACGTTGTCTGCATCTGGTTCTTACCTGAAACGTGATACCTTCACAGGAACTAAGGGGCCTATCCCGAACCATGAAAATAGCCCCAGACCATTATTTCTCTTCKTCCAAACTTTGCAGTTGTCACTATGCATTTGAAATTTGACGAACTGACTTMTTGGAAAGTTGGCATCCTATGACGGTGCCCCGTTGAAAGTCACTGAGCTTTTCTGTAAGGCCATTCTACTGCTTATGTTTGTCTATGGAGATTGCATGGCTGTATGCTAGATTTTATACACCTGTCAAGCAATGGGTATGGCAGAAATAACCAAATCCACTAATTTGAAGGTATGTCCACATACTTTAGCTGTCACAACTGTCACGGCCATRGCTGAAGGAAGACCAAGGTGCAGCGTGGTTAGCGTACATTTTATTTTATTATAAAAAATGACGCCAACAAAACAACAAACGAGAAAACAACCGTGAAACTCTGTCCGCAAAACCTAAACTTATATGGGAGGGCCTGGGTGGGCATCTATCCGCGGTGGCGGCTCAAGTGCGGGACGCAGACCCCGCTCCACCACTGGCTCACCCCACTTTGGTGGCACCTCTGGTGCGGGGACCCTCGTTGCCAACCCCGGACTGGGGACCCTCTTTGCTGGCCCCGGACTGGGGACCCTCGTAGCGGGCCCCAGACTGGGCACCCTCGTTGCGGGCCCCGGACTGGAGAACGTCGCTGGAGGCTCCGGACTGGAGAACATCGCTGGAGGATCCGGACTGGGGACCGTCGCTGTAGGCTCCGGACTGGGGACCGTCGCTGGAGGCTCCGGACTGGAGACCTTCGCTGTTCTCTGTGATTTTATTATTATTAAACTACACCGTTGTAACATAGTCTTTGCTCTCCTGCGCCTGACTTCTCTGCCGCCAGTACGCACACATTACATTAGCCATGTAGTGTACATAATGAGAGTACCTGATGAAGTATCTCTGTGTTCCATTTCATCATGTGATGTCCTGGAACCTCCTGGTGATTGATAAAAAGGTATTACACCTCTGAATGGTTACAAAATCATTCAAAAGATGAAGGTTGAGTGTGATTCAGTGAGACTTGACTTTAAAGAACAGTATGATGTTCAGTGTGATGGTGCTGTAATGTCCTCCTTTGACTGATGCAGATAGAACCTGTCTTTCTGGCCCCAACCTAGTCCTGCTGGCCCATCTTTTGGGGTTTTGTTGTTACCTTCCATCAGGGTTTTCAAGCAGCCATTTGTTGAGGACATTTTAKCCTGTTTGGGGTGCAGCCCGACACCGGTACACTTATGACAACATCCAGCTCAAGTGCAGGGCGCGCAATTCAAAAGCTATTTTTTTAAATATTTAACTTTCACACATTAACAAGTCCAAGACACCAGATGAAAGATAAACTTCTTGTGAATCAAACCAACATGTCCGATTTTTTAAATGTTTTACAGGGAAGACAAAATATGTAAATCTATTAGCTAACCACGTTAGCAATGCCACCACTTTTCTAACTCCATCAGTTTCTTACTCCATCAGGTGCTATCAACAAACATCACAATAAAGATATAAATAGCCACTAACCAAGAAACAAATTCATCAGATGACAGTCTGATAACATATTTATTGTATAGCATATTTTTTTTTCGAAAATGTGCATATTTAGGTATAAATATATTTTTCATTTCAGCTAACACTCAGAAAGTGCACCGAAAGCAGCCATAATATTTACAGACACCAACGTCAATTGCTAATTACTCATCAAAACATTTCCGAAAAATATATAGTTTGCAGCAATTGAAAGATAGGCAACTTGTGATTCCAAACAATATTTCCGAGTTTTAAAATGTTTTACAGCGAAAACAAAATGTATCGCTATATTAGCGCGTAGCACAATAGAGAGACACATTGGGCGCCCACGACCGTCACATGCACGACAGATATGAATAACATCATAAAATGAGTCTTACTTTGGCTGATTCTTCATCAGAAGTTGAAGAAGGTGTCCTCTGTCAGATGAGTCGTTGTTTCGATTTAGAATGGCACATTTCCCTTTCAATTAGCATTGGACGAGCCGAGTGGCATAATTTCTCCAACTAAACACAGTCAGAGGCGGAACACGGCAAACGTCCCGAATAAAGTTTCAATAATCTGATTAAAACATATGAAAAAACATACATTACGATGAGATATGGTACATGTATTCAAAAAAAATTCGAGCCGGAGATGTTTAGCCGTTATCGTACGAAGGCAAAACAGAAGTCAATCCCTTCCTTCAGAGTACCGGAAGGACGCTCACGTAAAGAAATAGGTTTTTTCACACAAGGACAAGATGAAGCAAAAAATTCTTCTCTGACATCCTCTTTAACATAGGAAGGCGTAATAGAGTGTGCAGCAGACTCCTAATGTGTCAAGACCATTGTATAGGCATCATGTTGAAAAGAGCATGATTTCTGACATTGTCACTTTCCTGGTCAGGAAAAGTGCCTGCAGAGGATTCTGTTTCACTCAGAGAAATAATTCCAACTCTTTTAGAACTAGAAAGTGTTTTTCTATCCAAAAGATTAATAATATCATATTGTACGAGCAGATTTTGAGTAGGAGGCCGTTTGAAATGGGCACGATTTAACTGGCTACTCAACACTTTGCCTTAGCCTTACAGGTGTTTAACGTAGATCTCAATCACGACAGGATGAAACAAAGGGTGTCTGCACTGAAGAGAAAGTGCTTGTAGTGGTTCATCATGTCAAGCAATTGCCTGACAGAGCCAGTTTCTCAAAAAGCTTTTACAGGTCGTCGATTAGCATATTCTCTGGGTAAATTGTCTGATTATGGTGTGTAACAATAAGGCTAAATGTAAGATTTTACAACTGTAAGATGTTTCAAAAAAAACTGCAATACATCTCATTTTAACAGGCGATAAATGTCAGACTGCAGATATTCTCTTAATGAAAAGGGTGGCGGAGCCTTCAGCCCAGTGTCTAAAGTCAAGCCCTGTCTGTCTGGCCTGTCCTGCCTGTCTGCCTGTTGCTGCTGTTCTGTCTGTCTGTCTGTCTGTCTGTCTGTCTGTTCTGTCTGTCTGTCTGTCTGATTCTGTCTGTCTGTCTGTCTGTCTGTCTGTCTGTCTGTTCTGTCTGTCTGTCTGTCTGTCTGTCCTGTCTGTATGTCTGTCTGTCTGTCTGTTGTCCTGTCTGTCTTCTGTCTGTCTTGTCTGTCTGTCCTGTCTGTCTGTCTGTGCTGTCTGTCTGTCTGGTTGGTCTGTCTGTCTGTCTGTCCACCAACAGATCTGCCAGTAAAATGGTAACTAAAATACATGTATGTTTCTGCAATATGTGACCGAACTGCTTGATTCAGTCTTATGTAGAATTTGAAAATTGGTGTTTTTTTATTTTTTACATTGGATGAAAGCAGAGACACAGAGCTACAAAATGGTATATCACACACTGTATTTAAAGAACAATGGGAAAGTAATTCTGCTTTGAAAGATGATAAACTTGTAACCTCACATTCGAGAAAATGGCCTTGAATGTTTTGGTACCTGCCGGAGAGCTCTTCTATGTCTACACTCATTTACATCGTTCACACCCTCTTAAGCTTTAGCCCCACCCATCTRTTTAAGGGTTGATCRGAGCGTTCTGTCCTAACAACAGAAGTRAAGTACCCAAGCTAACTGGCTAACGCTGGTTAACTTGCCAGSTACTTCCAGACACAAATGAGAGAACAGCTCACTGACCATTTTACTCGCCCTAGAAGAGCTGGTTAGGCTGTTTTTATGTTATCCAGAGCGTTGGTGACTGCAACTGTGCTGCCGGCAACAATTTACACTTTTTTGCCAACGTTTACTGACACCGGCCATATTCACCGTGTGTTGAGCGTTTGTAAATTCGTCAGTTATTCTAAGCTCTGGCACACTCAGATGAGAGTGCTCTGAAATCAGAGTAGATAGCCAGAGCAAATTCACCAGCTACGTCTATCAACAGTTGTCGCAGTGACATTTTATTGAAATGCTTACTTGCATAGTGGAGTTTTTTGTTAAGACATGTAGCTAGCTAGCTAAACAAGTAACCATAATCACAACTCATGACATTACTACCCTGCATCAATCTGCAGCTAGCTAACCAACCAGGTTCAATGTTAGCTAGCAAACAATAGGCTGTAACTATTAAAGCAAATGGCTCTGAGATACGAATAATAAGATCATACACGTAACGTTAGCTAGCAAGCCAGCCGGCTGACATTAGCTAGCTAACTAGSAGTACACTTTAACTTCAAATTAAAACTACTATCAAAATTAGAAACGTGTAATATCTGAAAATGTTGCTAGCAAGACTATTTTACCCGTATGCATCATGGTTAGACGCGTCTCCTGTCAGATGCCATGGTTGCCCTTAGTTTGAAGATGTAATCTGGAGACAGGTGTTTTCTCCATCTCTTTAACTATCATACTCAAATTCCACTGATTTCAAAACTCGGTCCTCCTATTTAAAAAAAAGCAGCTTTAGACAGGATAACCTACAGATACTGACCATCTCAAATAGACAGAAGCGTGCTTTATGGCAGACCAATCCGAACTCATCTCTCAGCATGTCCAGCCCACTCATTATCTCAGCCAATCATGGCTTGCGGGAAGGTTGCTGACTTTTTCTGTGGCTAAACCAACGAGGCTCATAATTGAAAAATTCAATTCATATTTACAGATTGCATACAAGATTGTTATTAAGGCACATGAAAGTTCACATGTTCCAGAGGGCATTTCTGCCAAAAAATGAATTTTGTTAAAATGTTTTAGTTTACTTTCAAATGTCTCTACTGTATTACCTCACTCTGCATCTCCCCATTCACTGAACCTTCTTCCAGCCAGGACAATGGCAACAATAGAGACAAAACAAGATACACACAAAACAACTTCATAACTATTAGCTATTAGCTAGATATCTGTAAATCGTAATAATGTAGCTAACCAGATAGTTTAATAGGCAAAAATGACCTAAAACTAATGTTATGTAAGGTAGATGTCAATTTTTCATGGGTAGCTAGCTAACAATTCTTCGTAGCTTTCTGGCTATCTAACAGCACTAGTAGCTAGCCAGTTAGACCTTTTGAGTTATTATGGGCTTGCGATTTACAGTATGTAGGCAGGTAAACATGCCAAAACACAGCATGTATTTATTAACGTATCAAGATAAAATATTCAGTCAGGGAACATGAAGTCGGAGTGTATTTTATCTTGCTTCAGCTCAAATAATGGCCGCCATTGATTTAATAGAAATATGCGTAATTTTTTATGTTTTTTCATATTTCTGCATCATATTTCTTTGCATACTTTCCTTTGAAGCTTGCATCAATGCATGCTTCAAAGTATGTACATACGGAGTACACATTCGAGAAGTGTCCTCCGTGCTCCGTTTTGCATACTTTGATTTGGACCAATACGCCAAGCCTCCCGTGCTCCAATTTGCGTGCTCGGAGCACGGTAGTATGCATTTTTAGAAACACCCAATGTGTTACTCAATAGCTTACATCAGTGGTTCRCAAACGTTTTATAGTCCCGTACCGCTTCAAACATTCAACCTKCAGCTGCGTACCCCCTCTAGAACCAGGGTCAGTGCATTCTCAAATGTTGTTTTTTGCCATCATTGTAAGCCTGCCACACACACACTATYCGATACATTTATTAAACATAAGAATGAGTGTGAGTTTTTGTCACAACCCGGCTCGTGGGAAGTGACAAAGAGCTTTTATAGGACCAGGGCACAAATAATAATAGAATAAAAATCWGTAATTTTGCTCTTTATTTAACCATCTACATATAAACTACTATTCAAAAGTTTACAGTCACTTAGAAATGTCCTTGTTTTTGAAAGAAAAGTGACCACAAGCATTTGAACGGTAGTGTAAAACTATATTTGTTCATCAAAAATTGTGAATAACTCACCACAGGTTAATGAGAAGGGTGTGCTTGAAGGATGCACATACCTCTGCAATGTTGGGTTGTATTGGAGAGAGTCTCAGTCTTAAATCATTTTCCACACACAGTCTGTGCCTGTATTTAGTTTTCATGCTAGTGAGAGCCTAGAATCCACTCTCACATAGGTACGTGGTTGAATAGCACGTCAGTGTCTTAACAGCGAGATTTGCCAAGGCAAGAAACTCTGAGCGCAGCCCTATCCAGAAATCTGGCAGTTGCTTCTGATTAATTTTCATTTCCACAGAACCGGTTGTTGCAATTTTGATGAGGCTCTCTTGTTCAGATATCGGTAAGTGGACTGGAGGCAGGGCATGAAAGGGATAACGAATCCAGTTGTTTCTGTTGTCTGTTTCGGGAAAGTACCTGCGTAATTGCGCACCCAGCTCACTCAGGTGCTTCGCTATATCACATTTGACATTGTCCGTAAGCTTGAGTTCATTTGCACACAAAAAATCATACAATGATGGAAAGACCTGTYTGTTGTCCTTGTTGATGCAGACAGAAAAGAGCTCCAACTTCTTAATCATAGCCTCAATTTTGTCCCGCACATTGAATATAGTTGCGGAGAGTCAGATCATTCAGGTGAGAAAAGACATCACCCAGATAGGCCAGTCGTGTGAGAAACGTGTCATCATGCAAGCAGTCAGACAGGTGTAAATTATGTTCAGTAAAGAAAACTTTAAGCTCGTCTCTCAATTAAAAAAAACGTGTCAATACTTTCCCCTTGATAACCAGCGCACTTCTGTATGTTGTAAAAGCATTACATGGTCGCTGCCCATATCATTGCATAGTGCAGAAAATACACAACAGTTCAGGGGCCTTGCTTTAACAAAGTTAACCATTTTCACTGTGGTGTCCAAACCGTCTCTCAAGCTGTCAGGTATTCCCTTGGCAGCAAGAGCCTCTCGGTGGATGCTGCAGTGTACCCAAGTGGCGTCGGGAGCAACTGCTTGCACTCGCGTTACCACTCCTCCATGTCTCCCTTTCATGGCTTTTGCGCCATCAGTACAGATACCAACACATCTTGACCACCAAAGTCCATTTGATGTCACAATGCTGTCCAGTACTTTAAGATATCCTCTCATGTTGTCCTGGTTTCCAGTGGTTTGCAGAAGAYGATGTCTTCCTTAATTMACCCCCATAAACGTAACGCACATATACCAGGAGCTGTGCCAGGCCCACCACGTCTGTTGACTCATTCAGCTGTAACGCGTATAATTCACTGGCTTYMATGCGAAGCAGTAATTGTTTCAAAACATCTCCTGCCATGTCACTGATGTGTCGTTAACAGTGTTGTTTGATGAAGACATTGTCTGTATAGTTTTTTTGGCCTTTCCCCCAGCCATATCCGCAGCAGCAGGAAGAATTAAGTCCTCWACAATAGATTGGGGCTTGCCTGTCCTAGCCACTCGGTAGCTCACCATATAAGCCGCTTCTAGCCCCTTCTTATTAATGGTATCTGTTGCTTTTATACATGTCTTACTACTCGAAAGTCATTTTTATTCTCGCTCAAAAAACTCCAGTGGCTTATTTTTCTAATTGTCATGTTTCGTTTCTAAATGTCTGCGCAAGAGTGAAGGTTTCCCGCGAGAGAGTAACGGTTAATGTGATTGGATGTTAATTATTTGACTAGGCTACCTGTGTTTGACATTGTGTTGATATTTCACTGAAAACTAGATGGTTACATTTTTTGGGGGGCAGTGAAACGAGGCTTCCCAGGTGAGAAAAAAAACTCACCCAAATGTATAGCCCCATTGGAAAATATAAATGTACTGTTTGAAAATGTGAAGATTTGTTTTATTTTGTAAAAAAAGAAGTAAATATGTGAATCACATTTTTATTTGGCATACCCCCGACGGCATTGCGCGTACCCCAGTTTGGGACAACCTGGCCTACATGATTAAATGAAGGTCTTGCATCCATTTTGTCTTTTTTTTCCACTCTCTCTCTCTCTCTCTCTCTCTCTCTCTCTCTCTCTCTCTCTCTCTCTCTCTCTCTCTCTCTCTCTCTCTCTCTCTCTCTCTCTCTCTCTCCTCTCTCTCTCTTCTCTCTCTCTCTCTCTCTCTCTCTCTCTCTCTCTCTCTCTCTCTCTCTCTCTCTCTCTCTCTCTCTCTCTCTCTCTCTCTATCTCCCTTTGTCCTCTCTTTCTTTCTCTCTTTGTACATGCAGTACATCTAAAAGAGTAATGCAACCAGCACATCAACCATCGTCATTGTTTGATGTTTAACCTGCATGAATTACTAACATTATTTTAACAGGAGCTGTATTACAGTCATTCACATTACAGTGTGATAGATATGATGGTGTAGTACTATGTGACATTCAGTAGTGAGGGTTAAAGCATGTGAAAGCTTTAGTTAGTCAGGCAGCTGTCAATTTGCTTTCAACGCCCAAAGAAACTTTCCCTTGGCTCATCTTCTCACGGTTTTATGCAAACTTCTCGCCGCAATGCTGACATCAATTTACCCCTGAAAGCTATGGCATTGGCACATTACGARACAGACACATTTTTAAAACAACCACTGAGTGAGGGAGAGAGGATAGAGTTAGAGAAGTCATATACTTCACGCATCACCCGATTGGCATACAGAAATGCAGGTTCTTACATTAGCCTGTAGCACATAGGTTTTCTGCTATTTCTTTGTTATATATGACAGTGAATAGGAGAGGGGAGCGAGGGGTGTGGTTATGGGTGTAGGGATCTGCTGTTATGAAGGGATTCTGGTGTTGAACCCTGCAGTGCGTCCCCAGAAACTATTTCACACTGATGGGCCCAGAGTGAGGGATGGATGGGAATCAGAGACACTCTCCACTATCATATACCCAAACTCCTTATTTTTGTCTGGTCCTGTCTTCTCCTCTCTCCACCATGTTCAGTGTGTTCATAAGAGGATAACTTTGTGTGTGTTAACAGCTATAAATTAATGATCACATTTGTGTATTCCAGTGTTTCTTTCTCTACTGAGTATACTCACACACCCAGTCTGTATGAAAGGGAAAGCTGATAATATGGCCTTGCCTATTGGAGTTCTGTCCATTCTGTCTTCATTGAAGAGGGATGGGGAGACGAGGGTTTCCAGATGATAAGGCAAGTTATCCCAGGATCCCAGAGAGGGTCTCCAGATGATAAGGCAAGTTATCCCAGGATCCCAGAGAGGTTCTCCAGATGATAAAGAAAAATACCCACGATCCACAGACGAGAGAACAGCACACACAGCACACACACTCCAGCAACTGTTAGTTCAGACTCAGGGCGCAAGAACTGGAAACTTAAAAATTCTTAATAATTCGATGAGCTATCGTATGGATCAACTCCTCAGCCGCCACATATTGGTTTGCTTTGTTCAGAGTCATTTTAAGGTCTGCACGAATACTTTCGACATAATAAAGGATAAAACCAGGAGACAGAGAGAGATATATAGAGATCAGATGCGAGAACACACCCCAAAGGGAGTCCCAGTGGTCTGTGCTGTTTGTGTTTGTGTGGACCTGTGTTTGAATAATGGTGGTTTTCCTAACCTTGACCTCTGGTCTGTTTTACTTGCACATCTCTGCTAATCAGCCAGTCTATTTTGGAGACGCCTGCACTGTCTGTTTTGGATCGGTCTGTCTGTCGTTGAAACAGTCCTGCATTAACACTGCTTTTGGAGTCCTTTCAATGCAGAGAGCGAGGTGAAGAGATGAAAAGAGAGAGAGAAAGAGAGGGAGAGCTGGATACGACAGGAGGAGATCATAGTAGAGAGGGAGCAGAGC
>NW_019949023.1:0-12761 GCF_002910315.2 Salvelinus sp. IW2-2015
AGTGCAGGGTGATCTGCACCCAGTGGACTTCCTACTAGTGCACACCACCTCAGTGCTAACAGTATAACTCTGGTTTATCGGCAAATGATTACTGCATACAATAGCTGTAGGTTCAGCAGAGACGTTCAGTGCAGTAAAATAAGATGAGCTGCACACAGTGGTCTTCCTAACAGTATCTCTCTGCTTCATAGGCACATGATTACTGCATACAATAGCTGTGGGATCATTAGAGGCATTCAGGGCAGTAAGAGACACATAAATGAGGTTACTTACATTGTGTCTTCCAACGCCCCTGGGATAATGTACTTTTGGTAGGGATTAAATGAGCTGGGCTCGGGTCAGTGATAAGTCATTGTCTCGACACAGCCTTATAATGCTGTGAAGGATCTAGTAACCCAAATGATTTGGGTGGATCCCATCATCCTTATAATACGAGCTTTGTTTCCAGAAGGTATCAAAATTGTCAATCAATGTTACACACACAGAGCTGCAATAGTCTCATAGTCAGTTATGGAGGCTAAAAGCCTGCTGAACCGTTCCATGCCACGGTTTAGGGAGGGCAGAGGGCCAGATATTATGAGGTGTTTGTTGGTGTCAAGCAGAGTCCCAATCAGTTCTTTAAAAATCCATCTTCAGTTGTTCTGAGCATTCCTTCATAATGTCATTGAATCCCACATGAACTATAATAAACTACATTTCCTGATGCAGGTTTAAAATGTTTATGTCGTGTACTCCTGGATAGCACAACGATATTCTGATCACCACCCACTCTCTGTACATACACTGCTACACAGACAAATCTATCTCATCCACCAGTAATGAGTCCTGAATTACTTATTTCTGGGATAGAAATCAACGACCCTCCTGGAATCACAAGTACCTGGCTCCTCCATGCTCAGATTAAACAACACAGAGCCATTCTCACTGCTGGATGAATGAATAGGACCGCTAGCCAGCATGCTGCTGAATCTACCCTAAAAATAGAGAACTAGAACTATAGACATGTTGTTGTTATTAGTCTTGACATGAAATACTAGTTAAACCAGGGTTGTGTACTAATGTTTCAGTGAGTTAAGAACAATACTGTACAGTACAGTGTTACTGAAGCCAGGGATCTGGGTGGTGGAAAAGCAGCTAACAACTCAGCTTCCCTGAAGAATCTGCCTACAATTACAAGCACATATCTGTCATTCCTTTCTCATTGTTACAAACACGTGTCTGTCATTCCTTTCTCATTGTTACAAACACGTGTCTGTCATTCCTTCCTCATTGTTCAGTCTGAGAGGCTGAATGCTCATTCAGCTGTACAGACTGAAGTCCCTCTGAGAGGCCTCTGGAGGTTTAGGGTTCAGTCCCTCTAAGTACCTCTGACAGGCCTGGGTTAGGGTTACAGAGGCCTGAGTTAGGGTTACAGAGGCCTGCAGAGAAGAGATCAGGCCTGTAGACGGCACACAGCCCTGGTAGATTACTAACACAGCCTGTAGACCAACACAGCCTGTAGGATTAACAACAGTGAGCCCTGTAAGATTAACACAGCCCATGGTAGATTACACAGTCCCTGTAGACAAACAGCATGGCCCTGTAGACCAACACAGCCTGTAGACCAACAGCAGCGCCTGTAGAATTAACACAGCCCTGTAGAATTAACCACAGGCCTGTAGACGCAAACACAGCCCTGTAATTAAACAGCTGTAGATTAAGCAAGGCCCTGTAGACCAAACACAGCCCTGTCAGATTAACAAAGCCGCTGTAGACCTAAACACAGCCCTGTAGACGCACAAACAGCCCTGTTAGATTAACACAGCCCTGTAGATTTCACAGCAGCCCTGTAAGACCAACACCAGGCCCTCGTAGACCAACACAGCCCTGTAGATTAACACAGCCCTGTAGATTAACAACAGCCCTGTAGATTAACACAGCCCTGTAGATTGAACAACAGCCTGTAGACCAACACAGCCTGTCAGAAACCAACACAGCCTGTAGACCAACAACAGCCCTGTAGATTAACACAACAGCCCTGTAGAATTAACACAGCCCTGTAGATTAAACATAGCCCTGTAGATTAACACAGGCCCTGTAGATTAACACAGCCCTGGTAGACCAACAGCAGCCTGTAGATTTATCACAGCCTGTAGACGGCAACAGCAGCCCTGTAGAACCAAACACAGCCCTGTAAGACGGGCAACAACAGCCCTGTAGATTCCACAAAGCCTGTAGAACCAACAAGCCCTGTAGATTAACACAGCCCTGTAAAAGACCAACCACAGCCCTGTAAGATTAACAGTCAGCCCTGTAGACCAACACAGCCTGTACTGATTAACACCGCCCTGTAGATTTAAACACAGCGCCTGTAGTATTAACACAGCCCTTTGTCGAACCAAAGCACAGTCACTGTAGATTAACACAGCGCTGTAGACCCAAACAGGCTCCTGTAGACCCAAGCAGCCAGCCCTGTAGATCTAACAGCAGCCTGTAGACCAACACAGCCCTGTAAGACCAACACAGCGCCCTGTAGATTACACAGGCGCCTGTAGATTAACACATGGCCCTGTAGATTAAGCACAGGGGTCACTAGCTAGATTAACTCACAGCCACTGATAGATCCAACACAGCCCTGGTAGATTAAGCACAGCCCTGTAGACCAACACAGCCCTGTAGACCAACAACAGCGCCTGTAGATTAACAGGCAGCGCCTGTAGACCAAACAGCCCACTCGCATAAAAGAAATTAACACAGCCCTGTAGATCCAACACAATCCCTGGTAGATTAAACTACAGCCTGTAGAACAACACAGCCGCTGTAGATTAACACAGCCCTGTTAGACCAACACAGGCCCTGTAGACAACACAGGAGCCGCTGTAGATTAACACAGGCCGTGTAGACGGCAACACAGCGCATGTAGACCCAACACAGCCCTGTAGACCAAACACAGGCCATGTAGACTAACACAAGCCCTGGTAGATTAACACAGCCTGTTCTGTAGAATTAACACAGCCCTGTAGACCTAACACAGCCCTGTAGAATTAACAACAGCCCTGTAGATTACACACAGCCTGTAGATTAACAACATGCCCTGTAGACCGCAACACAAGCCATGTAGACTAACACAGCCCTGTAGATTAAAACAGCTGTAGAATTAACACAAGCCCTGTAGACCAACACAGCCCTGTAAGGATTAACAGCAGGCCGCTGTAGACCAACACAGCCCTGTAGCCAACCAACAGCCCTGTAGATTCAACACAGCCCTGTAGATTAACACAGCGCCCTGTAGATTAACACAGCCCTGTAGATTAACCCAGCCCTGTAGATTAACACAGCCCTGTAAAGATTAACACCAGCCCTTAGATTAAAGCACTGGCCCTGTAGATTAAACACTGCTGCCCTGTAGACGGCAACAGCAGCACGCCTGTAGATTAACACAGCCCTGTAGACCAAGCACAGCCTGTAGACCAACACAGCCCGGCTGTAGATTAACACAGGCCCTGTAGACAACACAGCCCTGCAGATTAAACACTGCCGCGCCACGTGTAGATTAAGACAGGCCCTGTAGACGAACAGCCAGCCCTGTAGAACGCAACAGACACTCCTGTAGACTAGTAGTTGGAGGTAAGCCATGTGGGGAAGCCCAACAGTAACACCTACTGAATCTTAATCGGCAGCTTCATGTACAGCATCTCTATAGGACAGGCTACACTCTGCATACTAAATTTTTCATTACTTTAAAGGCTCTGACAGCCCATCTTTGTGAACATGACAAGGAGCACTAGATTCATTTGTTGGTTTGAAGTTATACATTTGTTCTCAGGGCATGAAGACAGACATTTTTTATATTGTTCTCGTCCATATCTGTCATTCATCTGAGCAAAAATTTAAGCACCAAATGTTCAGAGGGTACACCAAGGACACTTCAGATACCGTCTATCTAGGCGCACAGGAATTCTATCTATAGTATACATATAAATCCTATATATCTAACAGTATCTATCTACAGTATACCTCTTTCTCACTCTCTTTTCTCTCCAGAATCTATCTATATTATCTATCTATGGTATACAGTGGGGAGAACAAGTATTTGATACACTGCCGATTTTGGCAGGTTTCCTACTTAAAAAGGCATGTAGAGGTCTGTAATTTTTATAATAGGTAGCACTCTCAACCTGTGAGAGACCGGAATCTAATACAAAAAATCCAGAAAATCAGCATTGTATGATTTTTTAAAATAATTAATTTGCATTTTATTCGGGGCATGACAATAAGTATTTGATCAGCCTATCACACAGTAAGACCATTCCGGCCATCTCACAGACTGTTAGTTTTTTCTTTAAAGAAGCCCTCCTGTTCTCACTCATTATCCCACTGTATTAAACTGGCACTGTTTGAACTCGTTAACCGTGTATGAAAGACACCTGTCCACACACTCATCAAACAGATTCCAAACCTCTCCAGCAATGGCGCAAGACGGCAGAGAGCTGTGTAAGGACATCCACGGGATAAAATTGTAGTTACCTGCACAAAGGCTGGGATGGGCTAGGGCAGGAACAATAGGCAGCAGCTTGGTGAGAAGGAAACAACTGTGTGGGCGCAATTATTAGAAATGGAAGAAGTTCAAGATGACGGTGCAATCACGCCTCGGTTCTGGGGCTCCATGCAGATTTCACCTCGTGGGGCATCAATGATTTCATGAGGAAGGTGAGGGATCACCCAGAACTGACACGGCAGGACTGGTCAATGACCCTGAATGAGAGCTGGGACCTACAGTCCTCAAAGAAAACCATTAGTTAAACACACTACGCCGTCATGGATTAAAATCCCTGCAGCGGCACGCAAGGTCCCCCTGCTTAAGGCCCAGTGGCATGTCAGGCCTGTCTGAAGTTTGCCAAATGACCATCCTGGATGATGCCAGAGGAGGAATGGGAGAAGGTCATGTGGTCTGATTGAGACAAAAATAGAGCTTTTTGGTCTAACTTTCCACTCGCCGTGTTTGAGGAAGAAGAAAGTATCGAGTACGAACCCCCAAGAACACCATCCCAACCGTGAAGCATGGAGGTGGAAAACATCATTCTTTGGGGATGCTTTTCTGGCAAAGGGGAGAGGGACGACTGCACCGGTATTGAGGGGAGGATGGATGGGGCCAATGTATCGCCGAGATCTTGGCCAACCACCCTCCATTTTTTTTTTTTTTTTTTTTTTTTTTTTTTTTTTTTTTTTTTTTTTTTTTCCCTCAGTAAGAGGCATTGAAGATGGGTCTGCTTGGTCTTCCAGCAATGAGCAAACGACACGTAAGAACACAGCCATGGCAACTAAGGAGTGGCTCCGTAGAAGCATCTCAAGGTCTGGAAGTGGCCTAGCCAGTCTCGCAGACGCTGAACCCAATAGAAAATCTTTGGAGGGAGCTGAGAAGTCCGTATTGCCCAGCGAGCAGCGCCCGAAAACCCTGAAAGGATCTGGAGACACTCTGTAGGGAGGAAGTGGGCCAAAATCCCTGCTGGCAGTGTGTGCAAACGCTAGTCAAGAACTAGCAGGAAACGTATGATCTCTGTAATTGCAAACAAAGGTTTCTGTACCAAAACTTTAAGTAGCTGGCTTTTCTGAATGTATCAAATAGCTTATGTCATGGGCAATAAAAATGCAAATTAATACTTAACAATCATGACAATGTTTTGATTTTCTTTTGGATTTTTTGTTTTTTAGATTCCGTCCTCGTCATAAGTTGAAAGTGGTACCTATGATTAAAAAAAATTAAGAGACCTATCACATGCTTTGTTAAGTAGGAAAGCTGCAAAATCGGGCAGTCGTATTCGAAAATACTTGTTTCTTCCGCTCACTGTCTATATCGTACAGTATCTTATATATCTGTAGTATACGGATATACTGGCATAATCTATCTACAGTAAATCTATATTATCAACTCCTTGTATATATTATAGTACTATCATATCTATAAGTATATATCCCTATACACTATCTACAGTATCGTATCTATATTATCTATCTATGGGAGTAGTACTCTGACAGTATCAATATATATCTGTTAGTATAATATCTCTGTCTAGCGTAAACTCGTCATTACTGGAAGTATTATCTACTGGAGGTATACGGCTATAGATGATCTATATTGGTATAGTTATCGTCATACATCTCAATCTAGCAGTTCTATCTTATATTTATCTATCACTAATGGGATTATATCTATTTAAGATAGCGATATCTATAGTACTCCCTCAAGCCTGGTTCCTCTCTAAGGTTTCTTCCATAGGTTTTGGCCTTTCTAGGGAGTTTTTCCTAGCCACCGGTGCTCTACACCTGCATCATGTCGTGCTGTTTGGGGATTTAATAGGCTGGGTTGTCTGTACATCACTGAGGATATTAGGCTGGAATGTACGAAGGGCCTATATAAAATAAACTTGGTCATTTGATTTGGAATAGGTACTAGTGTAAAAGATATACATCTCTTCTACAGATATCTAATCTATATTAGTCGTATCTATGAGTATAATAATCTATAGTATCGATATATATCTTATAGTAAGTATATTCGTATACATTAGCCTCAGGGCAAAAGGTATCTATCTATATGTATCTATGCGTATGGTATAGTATCTATAGATATCATATATAGTCTGGTAGAAGAAATATATCCTATACATCGATAAAATATGGCTAAGTAGTATCATGTCTGAATCTACAGATATACGCCTCTCTTCTCAGCTCTCTTTCTCTCCAGAAAGGTCGGCTATCTAACCTAGTCTATGGTGATAGCATCAGAATAGTAGCTATAATCTACGCTTACTCCTCGTTCCTAGGTGTTATCAATATCTATATATGCGTCTATCAGCTATCTATGGTATATATCTATAGTATACTATAGTCTACCGTATGTCTACGGTATATATCTATAGATAAATCTAATATCGTTACCATATCTGATGTAGGTATATCGTAATAGTAATCTATATTACCTATCTATTGAGTATATAGGTCGATCTATCGCCATGCGTACGAGATGAGGCAGAGCAAAAAAAGGTAGTCCTCCGCAAGCACGAGACACCAACCAAAGCCGGCACGTGGCTTCTATAACAGCAATGCAGCCATCCAAGACCGGAAGCCAGCGCGCACCAATGTGTCGGAGGAAGAAACACCAGGACCGTGGCGCCCTAGGTTAACGATGAAGGATTGAGCGTGGCGCACTGCGCCCGGCCACGCCACAGGAGTCGCTGGAGGCACGAATAGAGACAAGGATATCCCTACCGGCCAAAACCCTTACCTAACGCGCGGACGACGCATAGGCCAATGTGTACGTCGCCCCACGGACCTCCCGGGAGGTCGGCGGGCCAGGCGTAGCGAGCAGGCCGCTATTAGGGCGCGAGCACCTCCAGAGGACATCGTGAGGGTGGCGCAAGCCTAGCGCTCGGATGCAGTGCCAGTTCGAGCTAAGACCACCCGGGAGGCCATAAATGTTATTTAAAGACATAAACTGAAGCACTACAACATGAGTACAAAAAGCAATGAAACGGTGAAACGAATACGAAAGCCGGAAAACTAGTACCCCGTGGTCAGGCAACAAGCAACACGTCACACGGAAACAAACACCCACAAACCAAAGTGGAAGCCCAGGGCTACACAGCTAAAAGTATGAATTCTGCACAGGTCTGGGACACAACGAGTTGACAAGCTGGCCTACTGACTGAAGGCAACCATACGCAGGGAGAGACACATACGAAACTCAAAACCCCAAACAATACGAAAAACACACAAAGACTGTCGCACACCCGACAACCTGCAACTCCCTGACCATAACTAAAATAAGAGACAAAAGAAAGAGAGGAAACTACAAGGTCAGAACGTGACGACTTACTTTGTTGAAAAAATCTCAGTTCATTTTTGACCGTGCTAGCGGTTCAAAAAGTTAACTCTAAACCTTTGACTACTGTAGTATAGGCTTGTTAATTCCTAATCCCGCTATGGCTAACAAGACTTCGGCGTTGTTAACCTCTAACCCCTAACCCTTGCGTTATTCAGCAGGATGCTTGTTACGCTACCGATAGAAGCCGCCTTGGCTATCCAGAGCAGATGCTTGTGTAACTCTGTATCAGGATCTAACCCATTTGGCTATGCAGCCACGCATTGGTTCAAACGATCCATAAACACATAAGCCCTTGGCTATACAGATGCTTGTTAAACGCTCCTAACCCTTGGGCTATACAGACGCTGTTAACTCTTAACTCTAACCTTGGGCTATGCACAATGCTTGTTAACCCTAACCCTTGGGCTATACAGATGCTTGTTAACCCCATAACCCTTGGCTATACAGATGCTTGTTAACCCTAACCCTTGGCTATGGGGCAGACACTTGTTAACTCGTAACCCTTGGCTATATCAGATGCTTGTTAACCCTAACTGTTGGCTATACAGATGCTTGTTAACTACTAACTAACCCTAGGCTCATGGCAGAACACTTGTTAAACCAACCCTGGCTATGCAGACGCTTGTTAACTCTAACCCTTGGTAAAATGGCAGACGCTTTGGCTTTAAACGCGCCTAACCTTGGCTATACAGATGCTTGTTAACTCTACCTAGACCCTTGGCTACTACAGACATTGTTAACCCAACCTTGGCTATTACAGATGACTTGTTAACTCTAACTCTAACCCCTTGGCTACTGCAGACGGCTTGTTAACTCTAAACCTTTGGCTATGCAGAGCTTGTTAACCCTAACCGCTTGGCTATACAGACTGCTTGTTAACACTACACTCTAACCCTTGGCCTATACAGATGCTTGTTTAACATCTCTAACCCTTGGCTAATGCAGACGCTTGTTTAAACTCTAACTTGGCTATGTCAGCGCTTGTTAAACCCTAACCCTGTAACCGCTGGCTTGTTAAGCCCTAAACCCTTGGCTATGCAGACGCTTGTTAACTCTAACCCTTGTCTATGCAGACGCTTGTTCAACCCTAACCCTTGGCTTATACAGATGCTTGTTAACCCTAACCCTTGGCTATACAGTGCTTGTTAACCCTAACCCTTGGCTCATACAGATGCTTGTTAACTCTAAACCCTAACCCTTGGCTATACAGACGCTTGTTAACTCTAACCCTTGAGACTATTGCAGACGCTTGTTAACCCTAACCCTTGGCTATAACCAGATGCTTGTTTAACTCTACAGTAACCCATTGGCTATGCAGACCGCTTGGTTAAACCATAACGCCTTGCTATAGCAGATGCTTGTTAAAACCCTAATCCTTGGCTATACAGATGCTTGATTAATCCTAACCCTGAAACCCTTGGCTATACAGATGCTTGTTAACCTAACCCTTGGCTATACAGACTGCACTTGTTAACTCTAACCATAACCCTTGGCTATGCAGACGCTTGTTAACCTAACCCTTGGTATCGACGCCTTGTTACCCTAAGCCCTTCAGGCTACTGGGCAGACGCTTTGTTAACCTAACCCTTGGCTATAGAGATGGCTTGTTAACCCTAACCCTTGGCTATACAGATGCTTGTTAACTCTAACCATAACCCTTGGCTATACAGATGCTTGTTAACTCCTAACCATTAACCCTTGGGCTATGCAGATGCTTGTTAACCCCTAACACCTTGGCTATGCAGACGTCTTGTTAACCGCTAACCTTGGCTATGGGCAGCGCTTGTTAACCCTAACCCTGTGGCTATAGCAGATGCTTGTTTAACTTCTAACTCTAACCCTTGGCTATGCAGACACTTGTTAACCCTAAACCCTTGGCTTATAACAGTGCTGTTAACTCTAACCGCTATGCTTATGCAGACACTTGTTAACCCTACCTTGGCTATACAGATGCTTGTTAACCCCTAACCCTGGCCTATACAGGATGCGTTTGTTTAACTCTAACTGCTAACGGCCTTGGCATATGCAGACCCACTTGTTAACTCTAACCCTTGGCTATACCAGAACGCTTGTTAAACTCTAACTCTAACCCTGGGCTATGTAGATGCCTTGGTAACTACTAACCCTAAACCCTTGCTATGCAGACGGCTTGTTAACTCTAACGCTTGGCTATGGCAGACGCTTGTTAACTCCTAACCCTTGGCCAACAGATGCCTTGCTTAATCTAACCATAACCCCTGGCTATACAGATGCTTGTTAACCCTGTAACCCTTGGCTATGACAGGATGCTTGTTGTAACCTCTAACTACATAAACCCTCTGGCTATCACAGATGCTTGTTTAACCCTGAACCCGTGGCTAATGGGCAGACACTTGTATAACTCTGACACCCTTGGCTTGCCAGACGGCTGCTTAACTCTAACCCTTGGCTATAGCAGATGGCTTGTAAACGGCCTAAACCACTTGGCTATTACAGATGCCTTGTTAACTCTAACCACTAACCCATGGCCTATGCGAGACGCTTGTTAACCCTAACACCTTGGCTATACAGATGCTTGTTAACTCTAACCAATAACCCTTGGCTATACAGATGCTTGTTAACGCCTAACCCTTGGCTATACGATGCTTGTTAAGCCTCTAAACCCGTTGGCTATGCAGACGCTTGTTAACTCTAACCCTTGGCTATGTCAGACGCTTTGTTAACCCTAAACCTTGGCTATACAGATGCTTGTTAACCCTAACCCTTGGCGCTATGCGAGACGCTTGTTAAAACTCTAACCCTGGCTGACTGCAGACGCTTGTTAACCCTAACCTTGGCGAAAACAGATTGCTTGTTAACCCTAAACCCTTGGCTATGGCAGACACTTGTACCCTAACCTTGGCTTATGCAGACACTTGTTAACCCGTAACCCTTGGCGTATACAGATGCTTTGTTAACACCTAACCCTTGGCTATGCAGACGCTTGTTAACCCCTAAACCCCTTGCCGCTATGCAGACACTTGTTAACCCTAAACCTTGGCTACATACAGTTGCTTGTTAACCTCTAACCCTTGGCTATCACGACGCTTGTTGACCTAACCCTTGGCCTATATACAGATGCTTTTTTAACCCCTAACCCTTGGCCTGATCACAGATGCTTGTTAACTCTAAACGCATAACCCTTGGGCGTATGCAGACGCTTGTTAACCCTAACCCTTGGCTTGCAGACGCTTGTGTTAACCCTATACCTTGGCTTATACAGGATGCTTGTGATACCCAATAACCCTTGGCGTATACAGATGCTGTTAACTCTAACGCATAACCCTGTAGCTATGCAGACGCTTGTAACCTAACCCTTGGCTATGCAGACGCTTGTTTAACCTAACCCTTGGCTATAGCAAGATTGCTTGTTAACCCTAACCCTGGTTATATTCTATACAAGATGCTTGTTAACTCGTAACTCTAACCCGTGGCTATGGGCAGACACTTGTTAACCCTAAACCTCTTGGCTATACAGAGTGCTTGTTAACTTCTAACGCTAGGCATATTGGCAGACATTGTTAACTCTAACCCTTGGCTATTACAGATGCTTGTTAACCCTAGACCCTTGGCTATACAGGATGCTTGTTAACTTAAACTCCTAACGCCTTGGCTATGCAGAACTTGTTAACCTCTAACCGCTTGGCTATACAGACGCGTTGTTGAAGATCCTTAACTCTACCTTGGCTATTAGATGCTTGTTAACTCTAACCCTAACCCTTGGCTATGCAGCAGACGCTTGTTAACTCTAAAACCCTTGCTATGGCAGACGGCTGTTAACCCTAACCCTTGGCCATTACAGATGCTTGTTAACTCTCTAACCATAACCCTTGGCTATAGCAGATGCTTGTTAATCGGTGGCCTAGAACCGTTGGCCGCCTTATAACAAATCCTTTTGAACTGCTAACCATAACTCCTTGGCTATACAGATGCCTTGTTAACGCCTAACGCCGTGGCTATATGCAGACACTGTTAACTCTAACCCCTGTGGCTATGCAGACGCTTGATTAACTCTAACCCTTGGCTATAACAGATGCTATGTTAACCTAACCCTTGGCTATACAGATGCGCTGGTTAACTCCTAACCATAAACCCTTGGCTATGCAGACGCTTGTTAACACCTAAACCCTTGGCTATACAGGCACTTGTAAATCTAACCATAACCTTGGGCTATACAGATGCTTGTTAACCCTAAACCACTTGGCTAACAGATGATTAGCTTAAACCTAACCCGTGGCTTATCAGAACGCTTGTTAAGCTCTAACCCTTGGCTAATGCAAGACGCTTGTTAACCCGGTTAACCCTTTGGCTTATAGCAGAGCTTGTAACCGCTAACCCTTGCTATGCAGACGTTGTTAACTCTAACCCTTGGCTATGCAGACGCTTGTCTAACCCTAACCCTTGGCTATACAGATGCTTGTTAACCTAACCCTTGTATGCAGACACTTGTTAACCCTAACCCTTGGCTATGCAGAACTTGTTAACCCTAACCCTTTGGCTATACAGATGCTTGTTAACCCTAACCTTGGCTATGCAGACGCTTGTTAACTCTAACTCTAACCTTGGCTATGCAGACACTTGTTAACCCTAACCCTTGGCTATGTAGACACTTGTTAACCTTAACCCAGGCCTCTGTAACCCTAACCCAGGCCTCTGTAACCTTAACCCAGCCTCTGTAACCCTAACGCCAGGCCTCTGTAACCTAACCCATAGGCCTCTGTAACCCTAACCCAGGCCTCTGTAACCCTAACTCAGGCCTCTGTAACCCTAACCAGGCCTCTGTAACCTAACCCAGGCCTCTGTAACCCTCACTCAGCTCAGGCTCTGTAACCCTAACTCAGGCCTCTGAACCCTAACTCAGGCCTCTGTAACCCTAACT
>NW_019949024.1:0-4004 GCF_002910315.2 Salvelinus sp. IW2-2015
TGGGGTGATCAAAGGCACCATGGAACCTTTGCCTGGTGCTGGGGGGAGGCCCTGACCAGAGAAGACAGGCAGGTGGGCAGGATGGGAGATGGAGATGAGGAGGAAAGTGAGTCTGAGGAAGAGGATGATGAGAAGTTGACTCCTCTTCAATGGGTCCCGGAGCTGACAGCCAGTCAAGCAGAGGGGTCAAAGTACACGTTGAGGGAACTGACAAGTTTCCTGAATGAAACCAAGGGGAAAAAAGTTAATCTTGAGGCATTTTTTTCTGATCTGAGAAAGTTTGTAAGATCAGTGCAACATGCTATGAAAAAGGAAGGGCATGGTGTCCTCTCACCCAGGAAACGGTTTAGGTTGAGGAAGTGGGTCACAACATTGCGTAAGGGTCGACCTTCAGACACTGTTTAGATGTATCGTTTCTTTCTGGCACTGGGGCTTTTTGAGCTTTGCTATTGGTCTCTTTCTTTGCTGGCTTTTCTCCCACTTCTTATGGAGACTCTTCGGGTAGGCTCGCTCAATATAAATGGCATCAGAGATGCGGGAAAGAGGAGTGTGTTGGGTGAATATGTAAAACAAAAAAGTACAGGTGTTGTTTCTGCAGGAGACGCATAGAGATGTGGTGAATGAAGTCGACTGCCGTCGGGCGGCTCTGACTCTCCTGCCCAGGAATACATGGTGGGGGTGGATCATTAATACAGAGGAGAAGGCGGGGAAGAGAGGAGGGGAGGAATAAAACAATAACAACACTAACAGTGCTGGGGGGGGGGCTGTCTCTTATACACATCTAGATGTGTATAAGAGACAGCACACACACACACACAGGAACGCTCACACACACACACTGTAGCTTTCCATCCCCAGAAGCGTGACAGTTGGCTGATAGAATTGGGTGATTTGGGTAAAAGTTTGAACAGATTCAATTAAAGACATCTACATGCGTTGCATGACTTTCAGACTAAATGCATCTAAAGCCACACACACAGAGACAAAAAATAGTGAGAACAGCACCAATTGGGGCCTATGGCTGGTTGTGTTTACTGAGAAGTCAGCCAGCAGCCTGTCTGACACTACTACACCAGAAAATCCTTCTGCTCTCTCTCTCTCTCTCTCTCTCTCTCTCTCTCTCTCTCTCTCTCTCTCTCTCTCGCTCTCGCTCTCTCGCTCTCTCTGAGCAAGCTGGGCATCGTGATCAAGGCACCATGGAACCTTTTGCCTGGTGCTGGTGCGGCGCGAAGTCCCTGACCATATACAGACAAGGCAGTATGGCAGGATGGGAGATGGAATAGATGGTCACGAGAATCTGAGTCTAGGCAAGAGCGGCATGCAGAAGAAGCGTTGACTCCTCGTTTCAATGGTCCCGGGACGAGCCTGACAGCCAGCTGTGTAAGCAGATCGGGGTCAAAAGTACAGGTTGAGCGGAACTCGAACAAGCGCTTTTTCCTGAATGAGACCAAGCGGGGAAAAAAAAAGTTAATCTTGACCGGCCATTTTTTTCTTATTCTGAGAAAGCTTTGTAAGATCAGCTTGTTGCAACATGCTATGAAAAGGAAGGGGCATGTGGTCTTACTCACCCAGGAAACGGTTTAGGATTGAGGCGAAGTGGGCACAAACATTGCGTAATAGGTACTCGACCTTCCACTGTTTAGATTGTATCGTGTTCTTTCTTGGCACTGGGGCCTTTTCTGAGCTTTTGCTATTGGTCTCTTTCTTTGCTGTGCTATTTCATCCCACTTATTCTTATGCGAGAGCTTTCTTCGGGGGCGTCAGGCTGCTCGCGCTTTTTCGTCAATCTATAAATATTGCATCAGAGTATGCCTACTTGAAAACGGAAAGAGGAACGGCTCTTCGACAAACCCACTACCATCCACGTGGTTGCTCTAGTGTAGCTTGCGCTGCACACTCAGTGTATCCTAACAACAAAATAAAGTACAGGTGTTGCTTCTTGCAGGAGACGCATAGAATGTCGCATCTTGTGAATTGAACGCGACTACCCGCGCCATCTACCCAGGGCCGCTCTGACCTCTCCCACCTGCCCAGGAACCCCACCATTGATCCTTCGTTCATAGCGCTGTGGGGTGGATCATTAATAAGAGGAGAATGGCGGGGAAAAGAGAGGAGGGAGGATAAATAACAATAACAAACACTACAGTGCTGGGGGGGGGGGAAGAGGAGAGAGAGAGTATAGAGAATGAGATGAGAGAGAACCTGAGAATGAGAGAGAGAGAGAGAGGAGAAGAGAGGCAGAGAGGATGAGGAGAAGACGAAGAGAGAGACGGAGAGAGAGAGAGACCAGAAAGAGATAGAAGACGAGAAGAGAGAAAGAGGAGAGAGAACGCACAGGGGTTATAACATCAAGCAGTTAGTGAATCTTGAGGGCAGATTTGAACAATCTACTCATATCCCACACACCCCTTCCCCCTCTACCCACCACACACCGTGTCCACTCTCCACACACATACAGTACAGTACACACACACACCAGATGGGCATTTAGGATTAAGCGACGCTTTCTCCATCTTCTCTGAGCCGCACACAGACTAGCAGAGTCCACCCAGCAGCAGCTCTTCGGCTAAATATGTTAGCATGTTGAAAGCTGCGAGAAGAGCTTTTCTTTTTATAGGCCGGGTGACTCCAAAAAACAATTTGCCTCATAATGCCCCACTAATTCCCCGCTTGGGTCTTACAGCGCCGTTGCTGTCACAGTGTCAAGTTTTACTCCGCACAAACCATGTAGTCTGGATTTTGTTTTGCCTGCAAAAACGGCAGAGGCAGTAAGCTATACTTGTAGCGCCCTGTAACCCCCTGGGATTATGAAAAACAAGAATATTCTGTATGGGTTGAGTTTGTTCAGCTGTTGCTGTCTTACTGCTACAAAGCAGTATATTCAAAAGACGGTATCTTTGTTGGAGTTTTGCAGTGATGAAGAATGAACTGCATGTGAGCGGACATCGCACATCGTGTACACCTTCTACGACTCTCACTGAGAGGCACGAATTCCTTTCATAGTACACATAGACTGCTCCGTTATGGCCTTTGTGGATGCAGAGTCTTTGGCGAAAATGTTTTAAAACCTATTCTCCCCAAAACCCTGAAAGCAACAGCCTTAATCAACCATTGCAACGGCAACTGATAAAACACACAGTGTGGCGCACTGTGTTAATGGTGCGTTGCACTAGAACATACTGATAAAACACACTAGATGTGGCTCTTAATGTCTGTTGATGTTATCTTTCATGAACAAAACAACATTGATTAGTCAGCACCAGAGTCAGGGCCTGTCATTATCCTAGCGTCATGTGAGCCGGATAGTGGTGTGGAATCATATCAACAGTAGATTACAGAAAGCACAAGCTTGATAGGTCAGGCGATTGGAAATAAAAACTCACTTACGCACTCATGTGTGTTCTACCAAGTACGATCCTGTGCCTTGTCTACGCCCACTTGTTCCAATGCAGACCTGGCGTTCAAATACTATTTGAAATTCTTTAAAATACTTTTAGCTTGGCAGATTGAGCTTGCCTGATGCAATGACAGGCAAATAGAATAGTGTCTCAAAACTGCGAACCACACCCGTCTGACAGGCTATAGCGAAATGCAAATAGTATTTGAGAACCGCGCGTCTGGTTCCATTTGATATCAGGTTTGTGTTATGGGTAATGTCCAGAGCCTTAAAAGCGACACCAGCAAATACCGGGAGAGACCAACCCACTCAGTGTTGTAGTGTCAACACTGACCCTGCACAGCACATTAGTCAATATCCCAAAAGCCTGAGCTTATTCAGTTGCAACACATGGGTTTGTCTGTATCTGCCTAGCCACTAGAGCAGAAACACACACACAACACAACACACCAGCACAACACACACACCTCCACCCACACACACACACACACACTACAACACACACACACACATCAACCACACCACACACACACACACCAACACACACACACACCACACACAAATAACCCACGCCCACACCTGCTCACCCACACAAACACACAAACCC
>NW_019949024.1:7506-12750 GCF_002910315.2 Salvelinus sp. IW2-2015
TGCCACATGACACACACATACAGACACCCCCCCTACCCACCTAATGACACACACACATCCAACATATGCAGACTAAACTCTCTGTTTGCACTCCTCCATTCTACCCCATTGCCTCTCCTCATTTAGTGGAAAAATTCAGAGCTCTGTGGGGGGGGGGGGGTCAGAGAAAGAGTCAAAGAGATGAGAGAGAAAGAGTCAAAGAGACCCACAGACAGACAGACACACATGGCGAAAGATCTAGGAAAGATAGAAGTGTCTGACTGAGATCACCAGGTACTGTGGGCCTAGCTACCCTCTGCTGTTTGGCGGATCATAACCAGCTAGTTAAGTCATAGAAATTCTCCCACCACTCAGATTGAAATTCGACGGACATAATAGGACCAAAGGGCACTGATCAGAATGTTTAAAAGCAACGGAACAACTGAACACAGATTAAGGACATGCTTGGGCTTGTACTCATTAGTAGAATCTATACCATTTCTCTGGCAGGCTCCTTAATGCATCGAAAGGAGAAGGAACCCACTGAACCCACTGTGGGCTATCACAATTCTTCAACCCACTTCCCTGTGAAAACGTATTTCAATCGGAAAGCCCTATTTGCTATTCAGAGAGGACTCTTAAATGCAAATGATTAAGATGACGAGAGAGAGAGCGGGGGAATGGGTACAATAAGCCAGCTCTCCCCGAGAATTGGCTTAATCTCATTTGGCTCACTTTCGTGGCAGAGTGTACACACACAGACACACAGACACACAGACACACACACACACACACAGACACACACACACACACCAAAGCACTAAATCCAGCCCAAACACACAGCACAACAGTAGATGATTTACCTAAATGACGTCTAGGAAGTACATACAGGACCGCTGCACCACTAGAGCCCTCCATACCTCAGCTACAAAGAGCTATTGACGCAAGACCAACATTAGCTAATGCATTGATGATGAAAACGTTCTCCTGATAAAGACTCCATACTTGAGAAAAAAAAGATCTATTTTCATGTCGAGTGTTGAGTCTTCTCATGTTACGATAGTGCTAATCCATTTGATGACGTCTGACGATGGCTTTTTGATAGAGGCTCGTGATGAAAGGCAATTGTAACAGAAAGGAGGATGTGATTTACACCAGGGGCGGGTTTTGCGGTTGTCAAGACGGGCGCGTGAAGGTGGTGAAAGCCTGTCCAAATACGACGACAAAGTGTTTCGCTTTTGAAGAGTGGGAACTAGTAGAGGGAAAGACAGATAAGGGTGCTGCCAGTCAAGCTCTGGTGAATTACATTTCAAATGGTCCATGCCTCAAGGCTACCGAAGTTAGAGTTATATCTGAAAGAATAGATATTTCTTCTCATGTGTACGTTCACTATAGTGTTTGAATAACACTGGTTGGAGTGTATTTGATAGTCCTGTATCAAACATAGACACTGCTTTTTATTTCATTTTGTTGAACCTTTACTTAACTAGGCAAGTCAGCTAAAAAAACAAGTCTTATTTACAATGAGGGCCTCCTCCGGCAAAGCCCTCCCCTAACCCAGACGACGCTGGGCCAATTGTGCGCCACCCTATGGGACTCCTGATCACGGACGGTGGTGATACAGCCCGGAATCAAACCAGGGTCTGTAGTGACACCTCTAGCAGTACAATACAGTGCCTTAGACCGCTGCGCCACTCGGGAGCTTGGATCTGTAGAGGACAGATAAATGACTCTATAAACGGCACATTCTGGCGTGCCCAGTCAGACACACTAACAGTCCACTGTATATGGAGAAGACAGTAGTGAATGTGTCTCTCTCCCTGCTGAAATACCTTTCCCGGGAGTCAAAGCATGTTCCTCCAGCCAGCCATGCCACAAGGTGACACCCTGCTTCACAACGGCATGTAATCGTCCTCTGTTCTCTGAGATTGGATGGTTACCGTAAGACCAGTCAGCCAATAAGAAAAGCCTGTCCCGCATCACTTCCCCCGTGCCTCCCCTCTCCGAAACCAAGGTAACACAACCTTGTGCGCACTTTCAACAAATAGGAGCAGAAGATGGTCCCAACAAGCCCAATACAGTGGGAGGGCGCGGAGGAGACTGCTTCACGCTCTGTTTCACCAACCTGATAGTGTGTGTGTGTGTGTGTGTGTGTGTCTCAGTCGGTGTGTGTGTGCTCTCTCTCAGCTGCGCACTACAGGGAGCAGCATGCTTTATTAAGTTTAGAACGAGGGAAGAAGGGAGAGGCGTCGCGCTCATCCACAGGCCTTTCATGTTCGCCAGTGACACCGTCACAGGACCTGCCCTCCAGGCTCGCAGCCTTGTCCTCACAGAGCCCACTGTCCCATCACACAAGACTACATGTACTCTGTGGTAGAAGACAAACTGTACTGTACTCTATAGAGTAGCNGCCTGTCCAAATACGACGACAAAGTGTTTCGCTTTTGAAGAGTGGGAACTAGTAGAGGGAAAGACAGATAAGGGTGCTGCCAGTCAAGCTCTGGTGAATTACATTTCAAATGGTCCATGCCTCAAGGCTACCGAAGTTAGAGTTATATCTGAAAGAATAGATATTTCTTCTCATGTGTACGTTCACTATAGTGTTTGAATAACACTGGTTGGAGTGTATTTGATAGTCCTGTATCAAACATAGACACTGCTTTTTATTTCATTTTGTTGAACCTTTACTTAACTAGGCAAGTCAGCTAAAAAAACAAGTCTTATTTACAATGAGGGCCTCCTCCGGCAAAGCCCTCCCCTAACCCAGACGACGCTGGGCCAATTGTGCGCCACCCTATGGGACTCCTGATCACGGACGGTGGTGATACAGCCCGGAATCAAACCAGGGTCTGTAGTGACACCTCTAGCAGTACAATACAGTGCCTTAGACCGCTGCGCCACTCGGGAGCTTGGATCTGTAGAGGACAGATAAATGACTCTATAAACGGCACATTCTGGCGTGCCCAGTCAGACACACTAACAGTCCACTGTATATGGAGAAGACAGTAGTGAATGTGTCTCTCTCCCTGCTGAAATACCTTTCCCGGGAGTCAAAGCATGTTCCTCCAGCCAGCCATGCCACAAGGTGACACCCTGCTTCACAACGGCATGTAATCGTCCTCTGTTCTCTGAGATTGGATGGTTACCGTAAGACCAGTCAGCCAATAAGAAAAGCCTGTCCCGCATCACTTCCCCCGTGCCTCCCCTCTCCGAAACCAAGGTAACACAACCTTGTGCGCACTTTCAACAAATAGGAGCAGAAGATGGTCCCAACAAGCCCAATACAGTGGGAGGGCGCGGAGGAGACTGCTTCACGCTCTGTTTCACCAACCTGATAGTGTGTGTGTGTGTGTGTGTGTGTGTCTCAGTCGGTGTGTGTGTGCTCTCTCTCAGCTGCGCACTACAGGGAGCAGCATGCTTTATTAAGTTTAGAACGAGGGAAGAAGGGAGAGGCGTCGCGCTCATCCACAGGCCTTTCATGTTCGCCAGTGACACCGTCACAGGACCTGCCCTCCAGGCTCGCAGCCTTGTCCTCACAGAGCCCACTGTCCCATCACACAAGACTACATGTACTCTGTGGTAGAAGACAAACTGTACTGTACTCTATAGAGTAGCATAACTCAAGAGCTACTGCACTGTCGTCCTATGTCTGCTATTCAAAAGCGCTGTAGCATGAGGCCTGGTCCCAGATCAGTTTGTGCTGTACAGTCAACTAGTGATGTCGTTGTCATTACAGGATACTCAATGGTATTCTATACAGTAGCTTGACACAAGCACTACGTCTGCTATAAGTGCTGTAGCACTAGCCTGGTCCCAGATCTGTTTGTGCTGTATAGCCAATTCCTATGGTCATTTTAACTATAGCACAAACTGATCTAGGATCAGGCTACACAACCCCTGCCCCTCTCTGCCTACATAAATAAGGCTGTGTTAAATCTGGGCTAAATCATCAGTTACTGACCACTTTTAACGGAGGCCTAACTGATCCAATAAACCCATTAAGGGTTTAGATTTAATGGGAAAACAAAGGCCTAAAGCCCAATGCACCAGGGACTGAGCTACTTACCCTGCCTTCATCAATAACCTGGCTGAAGAGAGTCAAGGGACACCATGGGATTCAGATAAATGCATAGTTAGGGCCCATGCAGCTTTGAGTTTCCAACCTTAACTGATCAGCCCCTCCAGTAAGCATGTCTCTGAAGGCACATAATTATAAAACACAGCTGCTTAAGGAATTCTCCATTGATTCATATGAGGAGATCTTCAATCACCCTCCCTCCTCATCCCAATAGAAATATATTATTCAGGAGTTCCCAATGAGTGTACAGTATTGAAAATGGCTGTGGTCTGAGGGTTGTTATTCTAGTGCTCATTTCTATGACCCCCCCCCCACTTGCTCAATAAACCATCTTGACCCTGAGTAGTGGCTGCAGTCCATTGGCTGATGGAGACCGTATTGCGTTTTAATGACTTGCTCTGATGACGGGGCCTGGCACGGATGGCTTGGGGCTGTGGATGTAGACGGATTTGACGGCGCATCTGATTAACTTTCCTCTGCCGTTCATTGCTTGACTGTCCTCTCCCATGGTTCACATACTCCGAGAGGGGTTGGGATGGGGAGGATAGAAGGGGCAAGGTCACCAACTCTCTCTCTCTTTACAGATGGTGACACCATATCAACAGTACATTCTATAAGGCAATGCTTGGTTTTTAGCTCAGTGGAACGAGTACAACATCTTATGGCGGCGGATTTGGACTGTTTCACGCTTGTCTTTGGAGTTTAGCAAAGACACGCTCATATGAAATGAAATGAAATGACGCCATTGTTTTTAACACATGTTGTAAAGTCTCAGTCTACTGTTGAAGAAACTGATTTGTTTTAGCGCTGACGAGAGACTAAGTTGTGTTGTTCTTAGATGGACGCCCCCTCAGAAATTGACTGTTTCTTTGACCACAGTGTTTGATTGCCTTAAATTGTCTTGCCTGGTCTGTCTGTCTGTCTGTCTGTCTGAGCTCGCTGGCCTGTGTATGGCTTAAAAGTTGTTTGTTTTGTTTTTGTCGACTTGTCGTTTAAGCTGCAACTAAGCCTTACTATGCGGTTTTTAACCTGCTTAGAGCTGGTTGAACTCTGTTGTATAGGCTCTGTAATGCCTGGGCCTGTATTCACAACCAGGTCTTTAGAATAGGATCAGCTCCCCCCTTCCCCCGCTGTCCATTCATTAAATTAAATGCAAAACCATCCTAATCAGGACCTACTGAGAGCAG
>NW_019949025.1:0-2118 GCF_002910315.2 Salvelinus sp. IW2-2015
TGTATATTATTTATCCTCCTGTAGAAGGAGAGAGTGATGACATCTTCACCCGTCCCTGTTATTATTTATCCTCCTGTAGAAGGAGAGAGTGATGACACTACACCCGTCCCTGTTATTATTTATCTCCGTGAAAGGAGAGAGTGATGACATCATCACCCGTCCCTGTTATTATTTATCCTCCTGTAGAAGGAGAGAGTGATGACATCTACACCCGTCCCTGTTATTATTTATCCTCCTGTAGAAGGAGAGAGTGATGACATCTACACCCATCCCTGTTATTATTTATCCTCCTGTAGAAAGGAGAGAGTGATGACATCTACACCCGTCCTCGTTTTTTGAACAAAGACACTCAGACATGAACGATGGGGTCTGTCTTGGTGATCGCTCACCGCTCCTCGCACCTGGGGATGATAAACATTAGACTGAATCACCTTCGTGATCACAACGGCAAAAATGTATTATATCTCGTATGAGTCTAGCCTGGATCGAAAGGTATTGAATATGTCTGAAATGCAGAATAGAGCCACACGAGTCTCATAATGTATGTTCTATAGTGCTATGGGATGGACATTGTTACATTTGTTTATGTGCGTATTCTTCTAAAACATTCATACTAGGTTCCACTTGCATCTTAGGCTCTAGTTTGTAGATATAGTGGGTCACACAGGTACAATGTCTTCAGAAAGTATTCCTACACCTCTTGACTTGTTCCACATTGTGTTTGTGTTACAGCCTGAATTCATACCGTCACACCCTGATCTGTTTCACCTGTCTTTGTTTTGTCTCCACCCCCCCCCCCCTCCCCCTCCTCCGTGTCTCACACATCTTCCTCATTATCCCCAGGGTATTTATACCTGTGTTCTCTGTTATGTCTGTTGCCAGTTCGTCTTGTCTTATCAGGTCTTAGCAGTGTGTTTTCCCGTCTCCGTGCTTTCCAAGTTCTGTTTCCTAGTTTCCCCCCGGTTCTGACCCGTTCCTGCCTGCCCGACCCCGAGCCTGCCTTGACCCCGAGCCTGCTTGACCCCGAAGCCTGCCTTGACCGCCAACCTCCTGTGACCCAGAGCCTAGCACCTGACCCACGAGCCTGCCTTGACCCCGAGCCTGCCCTGACCCCGAGCCTGCCTTGACCCCGAGCCTGCCTTGACCCCGAGCCTACCCTGACCCCGAGCCTGCCTTGCTGTTCTGTACCTACCTGACTCTGATCCGTTTACGGACCTCTGCCTGCCTTTGAGCTGTCTCTTGCGTTCCTCCTGTTTGGGTCAATAAACATCTGTGACTCCAGCTGTCTGCATCTGGATCGTATCCTGAGTTCTGATACGTAACGACAAAGTGAAAACATGTTTATAGAAATGTATGCAAATATAATTAGGAATTAAATTTACGTAAGTATTCACAACCCCTGAGTGAATACATGTTAGAATCACCTTTGGCAGCGATCACAGCTGTGAGTCTTTCTGGGTTTGTCTAAAAGAGCTTTGCACACCTGGATTGTACAATATTTGCACATTGTACTTAAAAACATTTTTTCAAGATCTGTCAATTTGGTTGTTGGTCATTACCAGATAGCCAATCTCAAGACTGCCATTGATTTTCAAGACGATTTAAGTCAAAACTGTAACTCGGCCACTCAGGAACATTTAATGTCTTCTTGGTAAGCAACTCCAGTGTAGATTTGGTCTTATTATCTTGCTGAAAGGTGAATTTGTCTCCCAGTGTCTGTTGGAAAGCAGACTGAACCAGAACTTAGAGGACTTACGTTACGGCTGTACAGAACTTAGAGAACTTACCTGACGGCTGTACAGAACTTAGAGGACTTACCTGATGTCTGAACAGAACTTAGAGAACTTACCTGACGTCTGAACAGAACTTAGAGAACTTACCTGATGTCTGAACAGAACTTAGAGAACTTACCTGATGTCTGAACAGCACTTAGAGAACTTACCTGACGGCTGTACAGAACTTAGAGAACGGCTGCCAGTTGGTTCAGAATGTAAAAGTAATTTCATGAATTATGAGGTGAAAGTCAGTTGAGCAGAACCAGGGCAGGTAGAGTTGGTTCAGTTGAGCAGAACCAGGGCAGGTAGAGTTGGTTCAGTTGAGCAGAACCAGGGCAGGTAG
>NW_019949025.1:7764-10158 GCF_002910315.2 Salvelinus sp. IW2-2015
CCCTTCCCAGGTGTGCCTATACAGAGTTATTAACCCCTCCCCTTCCCAGGTGTGTCTATACAGAGTTATTAACCCCTCCCCTTCCCAGGTGTGTCAGCTAGAGAGGTTCAGTGAGACCAGTGGTCTGGGCATCAGCATGGAGGCCAGGGCAGGACACCACTACCTGTGCTCCGTCTTACCTGAGGGGCCCGTCGGACAGAGCAGGAAGATACACACTGGAGACCAGATACTGGAGGTGGGACGGACTCATTGACTTCCACGCATTCATTTGTTTTATTTATTTTTATTTCACCTTTATTTAACCAGGTCGGCTAGTTGAGAACAAGTTCTCATTTACAWCTGCGACCTGGCCAAGATAAAGCACAGCAGTGTGACACATACAACAACACAGAGTTACACATGGAGTAAAACAAACATACAGTCAATAATACAGTAGAAAAAGTCTATATACAGTGTGTGCAAATTAGGTAGGATAAAGGATGTAAGGCAATAAATAGGCCATGGTGGCGAAGTAATTACAATATAGTAATTAAACACTGGAATGATAGATGTACAGATGATGATCATTCATTCGTTCATTCATTCGGTTGTTCGTTGGTGTGTTCATTCGTTAATTTATTTATTCATTCGTTCATTCTTTGGTTTGTTCGTTCATTCATTCGTTCGTTGGTGTGTTCATTCGTAAATGTATTTATTAATTCGTTCATTCTTTGGTTTGTTCGTTCATCCATTCATTCATTTGTTCATTGGTGTGTTCATTCGGTAATTTATTTATTCATTTGTTCATTCATTGTTTCATCCATTCATTAATTTGTTCATTGGTGTGTTCATTCGTAAATGTATTTATTAATTTGTTCATTCATTGGTTTGTTCGTTCATCCATTCATTAATTGGTGTGTTCAATCGTTAACTTATTAATTAATTTGTTCATTAATTTGGTTTGTTAATTAATGACTTTGTTCTTTAATTCGTTGCTTTGTTCATTCTTTTATTAATTTGTTTATTCGTTCATATATTCATCCATCCACCCATCAGATGGAATATTGACCCTGTTAATGCTATGATGTAGCTACATACAGTCCATTCAACATGCTGACCAGACTAGCTTCTCCCCTCTCCCAGGCGAATGGCATCCCTCTGATAGGAGAGAAGTGATATGAGATGGATCAGGATTATGGAGATGGGATGGGATGGGGAGTGGTAGTGATATGGAGATGGAAGGATATGGAGATGGAGGGATGGAGGTGAGGATAATGAAATATTGGAGATGAGGGATTGGGAGTATGGAGGGAGATGGAGGGATGGGAGGTGGAGGGATAGGAAATGGAGATGGAAGGGATGGGGAGATGGGAGGATATGGAGATGGGGGAAATTGGAGATAGAGGATGGGGAGATGGAACTGAGATGGAGGGCTAGGGAGGGATGGAGAGATAGAGGGATGGGAGATGGAGGGATAGAGGGATGGGGAGATGGAGGGCTAGGGAGGGATGGGGAGATGAGGGATGGGGAGATGGGGATGGAGGGATGGAGAGATAGAGGGATGGGGAGATGGAGTATGGGGAGACATAGGGGGGATGGAGGGATGTGGAGATGAGGGTATGGAGAGATAGAGGGATGGAGGTGGGAGATGGAGGGGAATGGTGGGATGGAGGGATGGGGAGATGGAGGGGGGATGGGGGTGGAGCGGTGGACGTATGGAGAGAGATGGAGGGATAGAGATGGGGAAGATGGAGGTAGAGATGGAGGGGAGGATGGAGATGGAGGGATGGGGAGATGGAGGGGGAAGATAGATGGGGAGAGGAGGGAGATAGATGGAGGATATGGAAATGGGGGTATGGGGAGATGGAGGATATGAAGGATGGAGGGATGGGATATGGCGGGATGGGATATGGAGGGATGGGGAGATGGAAGGGATGGGGATATGTGAGGGATGATATGGAGATGGAGGGATGGGATGGAGGGATGGGAGGAATGGAGATGAGGATGGAGTGGAGGATGGAGGATGAGGATGGGGAGATGGAAGGGAGATAGAGGGATGAGAGGGATGGGGAGATGGAGGGCTAGGGAGGGATGGAGAGATAGAGGGATGGGAGATGGAGGGATGGGGAGAAAGATGGGAGGGATGGGGAGATGGAGGGATGGAGAGATATAGAGATGGGGAGATGGAGGGCTAGGGAGGGATGGAGAGATGGGGAGATGGAGGGCTAGGGAGGGATGGAGAGATAGAGGGATGGGGGAGATGGAGGGCTAGGGAGGGATGGAGAGATAGAGGGATGGGGAGATGGAGGGATGGGGAGATGGAGGGATGGAGAGATATGAGGGATGGGGAGATGGAGGGCTAGGGAGGGATGGGGAGGATGGAGGGATGGGGAGTGGGGAGATGGAGGGATAGAG
>NW_019949025.1:14479-20512 GCF_002910315.2 Salvelinus sp. IW2-2015
GACCCACAGCAGAGAGGTGATCAGCATTCTAGAGAGCTGCCTTTGTGTTTGTATGGTGTGTCTGCCGCGTCGTAACCCCACAGCTACGGACAGTGACCACGACGATGATGATGATGATGTACAGTCCCCCTCAAAGAGCTATGGCTGAGTTCAATGAAAGGTAGAGAGGGATGGGGAGGAGGGATGGAGGGGGGATTGGGTGATGGGGGAGGAGGGTGGGGAAATGGAGGAGAGATGGGGGAAATGGAGGGAGAGGGAGGGAGGGGAGATGGAGGGATGGGGATAAGGAAGGGGAGAATGAGGAGATTGAAGGATGGAGATGGGGATGGGAGATGGAGGGTATGGAGATTGAGGGATGGAGGTAAAGGAATGGGATATGGAGGATGAGGGGAGATTGGAGGGATGGGGGATAATGAGGAAGGGAGATGGGAGATGGGAGAGGTGGGGCAGATGAGTGAGGTGGGATGGAGATGAGGAGATGGAGGGATGGAGGAGGGATATAGGAATATGAGAGGGTATGGTGGAGATGGAAGGGATGGGAGAGAGGATGGGAGATGGAGGGATGGGATAGAGGAGTGGCAGATGGGAGGGATGGGGAGAGAGGAGGGTATGGAGGGGAGGGAAGGGAACGGGAGATTGAGGGATGGGGGAATGGATGGATGGGAGAGATGGTGGAGATGAGAGGATGGGATGGAGATTGGGAGATGGGGGAGATGGAGGTGGGGGAAGGCTGAGACAGGATGGGGAAGCAGGGGGATGGGAAGATGGATTGAAGGTTGGAGAGATGGGAGGGAGATGAGGGATGGGGAGATGAGGAAGTGGAGATGGAGGGTAGGGAGAGAGAGGGGAGGGTGAGGGATGGCGGAGATGGGAGGGGAGTCGGGAGAGAAGGAGGATGAGAGGGAGATGGGAGAGTGAGGGAACTGGGAATGAGGAGGGCGAGGGAGATGATAGGGAAGGAGGAGTAGGAGAGTGAGCGGAAAGAGGAGATGGGAGGATGGGTAATAGGATAGGGAGTGGGAGGAAGGAGTCGGCCGTCAGGGAGATGGGGAAGGGGGAGAGTATGAGTGGAGATGGAGGGGGAGAGGGAGAGGGAGGGAGGGAGGGATGGGGAGATGGAGTGATGGGGAGATGGAGGGATGGGGAGATGGAGGGCTAGGGAGGGATGGGGAGATAGAGGGATAGAGGGATGGGGAGATGGAGTGATGGGGAGACAGAGGGGATGGAGGGATGTGGAGATGGAGGGGAATGGTGGAATGGAGGGATGGGGAGATGGAGGGGTGGAGCGGTGGACGTATGGAGAGAGATGGAGGGATAGAGGGATGGGGAGGAAGTGTACACTCTTTCACTCCACTCGTGGATGTACCTGTAGCAGAGTTTCATCATTGTATTAAAGAAAACACAAGGAAAGAACATTTACTAAATGTCAAATGTAATATATTAAAGGAATGAAATGGTGTCAGACATATTGGTGGGGTCAATCCAATCCCTTTGAATCCATTAGGCGGAGGGATCAAGTGTACACTATTTCTGGGAGAAGGGTGGAAAGATGGTCAATCAGACTGMAGSCGGGGKGTCATATGAGATGTSCCCTAACTCTCTCTCTCCTCTCCCAGTCCCAGTATGACCAGCCCTGCTGTCTACTTCCTGGTTGTAACAACATGGATTGTGGGARTCGTGGTTTTAATAAGCCYGTGTCTCCTCCTCTGGCCATGTGGGAGAGAGACAGTCAGGTGATAGAGCTGGTGAAGGGAGAGGAAGGCCTGGGATTCAGCATCCTAGACTACCAGGTAAGACTGTGGTGCATCTCAATGGTCTAACGTAGCTTCCTACTCTCCTCTCTTTTCGACTGGTTTGGATCACTAGTAATGTAGACCAGGAGACGAGGAGAGGATGGTGGGCCAAAGAGTGGATCCTTTGGAAAGACAATTAAAAAAAGATGAACTGAGAGTCAAAACAATTGTAGTCTCTCCCTTCTATTGTATTTCCCTTTCAGGAGGACATGACCTGTGAACTGCTGTTCACATGATCCTTATGTTGTCCCTCTCCAGGACCCAGAGGACGCCTCTAAGACTGTTCTGGTGATCCGCTCCCTGGTCCCCGGTGGCGTGGCCGACTCAGACGGTCGCCTGCTGCCCGGTGACCGGCTCATGTCCGTCAACGACGTGGACCTGGTCAGATCAACGCTGGAGCGCGCCGTGCACGTCCTCAAAACCACCGGCTACGGGGTCGTGCGCATCGGCGTGGCCAAGCCGCTGCCGGTACGACAGTAACCCAAAACACTCTAACACTGTTGCTTTAGCACTATATCCACTGGCTTTAGCATATAACATACCATGTTGCTTTAGCATAATACACTGTTGCTTTTAGATACATAAACACTGTGTGCTTTAGCATAAACCACCTGTTGCTTTAGCAATATAAACACTGTTGCGTTTAAGCATATAACCACTGTTGCTTTGCATTAATACTGTTTCTGTTCATATAACCACTGTTGCTTTAGCATATAACCACTGTTGCTTTAGCTCATTACTAACACTATTTGTTTAGCATATAAACCCATGTTGGCTTTAGCATATAAACCACTGTTGCTTTAGCATATATAACCACTTAGTTGCTTTAGCATATTAACTGATTGCTTTAGCATATAACCAACTGTTGCTTTGTAGCATAGTAAACACTGTTTTGTTAGATATAAACCACTGTTGCTTTAGGCATATAAACTGCTAATATAACCATGTTGCTTTAGCCATTGAACGCACGTGTTTGCTTTAGCATATAACGCACTGTCTGCTTGGATATAACTGCTTTAGATAATAACCACTGTTGGCTTGACGCATATAACTCACTGTTGCTTTAAGCATATAACACACTGTTTGCTATTAGCATATTAAACCATGAATTATTTAGATCTTCTTGCAAAGCATATAACCACTGTTGCTTTTTAACACATATAAACACCATGCTTTGCATTTTTTGACATATATAACGTGCTTAGGCCTTACACATTGTTGCTTTAAGCATATAAACACTGTTGCTTTAGCATATAAACTACCTTGTTGCTTAGATATATAACACCTGTGCAGCAAATGATCAAGTTTGCTTTAGCATATAACCACTGTTGCTTTAGCATATAATCCACCGTTGCTTTTTAAGAATACGTAACACGTGCTGTTAGCCATATAACACTGTTGCTTTAGCATAGTTAACCACTTGTTTGCTCCTGTCTTTAGCCATATATCCATGTTTAAGCAACAACTTTTGCTTTACGCATATAAACACTGTTGCTTTACGCATATAAACACTGTTTGCTTTAGCATAAAACACTGTTGCTTTAGCATATAAACACTGTGCTTGCATACCCACTGTGTCTTTCATTACGCTTTGCTTTAGATATAACACCTGTTAGCTTACATTATAAACCACCTGTGCTTCGGCATACTCATTTGCTTTACATACATCCACTGATGATCTAGCAAAACACGACTTTGCTAGCATATCACTTGCTTAGCCAAAGCACGTCTTAGCTTAGTACCACAGTTATGCTTGTTGATAGCAGCCGTAACACCACTGAGTTTGACTGTCTACGCATATAACCACTGTTGCAGTAATATAACCACTTGCTTAGGCTGATCTAAGCCACGTGTTGGGCTTGGCTATCACCCTGTTGCTTAAGTATAACACGTCTCAGACGTTAGCATATACGCTGTCTCATATAACATGTCTTAGCATAACCGTCTTAGTAAACGTTTTAAATTACCACTGTTTTTTAGGCCTACACGTTCAGCTCACACTGTGCTAGGCAATAACTGTTCTTTAGCAACCACTGTTGTACATCTACTGTTCTTTACGCATATAACCACTTTGCTTCATAACATGTTCTAGCATAACGCACTGTGAGATTCCTGTTGCGTCTCGTCGACGACCTTGATGAATCCGGGAATGGACTCCAGGACACAACACTCCGGATCTGAGGGATACCGTGAAAGGTCAACAGGTGGAGGGTCAGAGGTGGAGAGCGGTCTGTGGGAAAACGGAGAGGGAATATAGTACCGATAAGAGTTCTGGTCTGACCGGAGATTAGCGATCGAAGCTAACAGGGAAAAGAGAGTGGTTGTGAATGGGAGAATGGACACTTCCTCTAATCTCCTCTCTTCTCCTCCTCCTCACCTCCCTTTCATTTCTCTCTTTCGAGTCTATCTCTCCAACTCTCTCTCTCTCCTCCCCTTTCTATCTCTAGTAGTGTGGTCAGGCATTGTGTTCATTTCTCACATCCAATGAAAAATTCAAAGCTTTTGTAACAGAGGCCCTCCCTGCTGCACCTACTGTTACAAGACACAGGAAACAACAAGGTTTACAACACACTGTGGTCAAAGATACACTAACATAATTGACTGTGTTATGGTGGTAAACTACATGTATTGACTGTGTTATGGTGGTAATATAACTACATGTATTGACTGTGTTATGGTGGTAAACTACATGTATTGACTGTGTTATGGTGGTAAACTACATGTATTGACTGTGTTATGGTGGTAAACTACATGTATTGACTGTGCTATGGTGTAAACTACATGTATTGACTGTGTTATGGTGGTAAACTACATGTATTGACTGTGTTATGGTGGTAAACTACATGTATTGACTGTGTTATGGTGGTAAACTACATGTATTGACTGTGTTATGGTGGTAAACTACATGTATTGATGTGTTATGGTGGTAAACTACATGTATTGACTGTGTTATGGTGGTAAACTACATATATTGACTGTTTATGGTGGTAAACTACATGTATTGACTGTGTTATGGTGGTAGATATAACTACATGTTTACATGTAGCACTCACCCCCTAGTATACAGGAGGAGGGTGGGCACCCCTAGTATCAAGGAGGAGGGTGGCCACCCCTAGTATACAGGAGGAGGGTGGGCCACCCCTAGTATACAGGAGGAGGGTGGGCCACCCCTAGTATATCAGGAGGAGGGTGGGCCACCCCTAGTATACAGGAGGAGGGTGGGCCACCCCTAGTATACAGGAGGAGGGTGGGCCACCCCTAGTATACAGGAGGAGGGTGGGGCCACCCTAGTAACCAGAGCAGGGTTGGCCACCCCTAGTATACCCAGAGGAGGGTGGGCCACCCCTAATATACAGGACGGAGGGGTGGGCCCCAGTAGTATACAGGAGGAAGGTGGGCCACCCCTAGTATACAGGAGGAGGGTGGGCCACCCACTAATATACAGGAGAGGTGGGCCCACCCCTATATACAGGAGGAGGGTGGGCCACCCCTGATACTACAGGAGGAGGGTGGGCCACCCCCAGTATACAGGAGGAGGGTGGGCCACCCCTAGTATACAGGAGGAGGGTGGGCCACCCCTAGTATACAGCAGGAGGTGTGGCACAGAGGAAGTGGGCCACCCCTAGTATACAGGAGGAGGGTGGGCCACCCTAGTATAGCAGGAGGAAGGTGGGCCACCCCTAGTATACAGGAGGAGGGTGGGCCACCCCTAATATACAGGAGGAGGGTGGGCCACCCCTGATATACAGGAGGAGGTGGACCACCCCCAGTATACAGGAGGAGGGTGGGCCACCCCTAATATACAGGAGGAGGGTGGGCCACCCCTAGTATACAGGAGGAGGGTGGGCCACCCCTAAGTATACAGGAGGAGGGTGGGCCACCCCTAATATACAGAGGAGGGTGGGCCACCCCTATATACCAGAGAGGGTGGGCCACCCCCAGTAATACAGGAGGAGGGTGGGCCACCCCTAGTATAACAGGAGGAGGTGGCCACCCCTAGTATACAGGAGCAGGGTGGCCACCCCTAGTATACAGGAGGAGGGTGGGCCACCCCTAGTATACAGGAGGAGGGTGGGCCACCCTAGTATACAGGAGGAGGTGGGCCACCCCCAGTATACAGGAGGAGGGTGGGCCACCCCTAGTATACAGGAGGAGGGTGGGCCACCCCTAGTATACAGGAGGAGGGGTGGCCACCCCCAGTAATACAGGAGGGGTGGGCCACCCTGGTGTAGTCCAGTAT